>NW_003303558.1:68876-94656 GCF_000142945.1 Phytophthora infestans T30-4 | reverse complement strand
TCAGACTGGAGCAAGGCCGATCCCATGGCCATCTCGACCTCACGGGTCCAGAGAAGGAGATTCTCTCCATCCTTCCCCTCGAAGGTTTTTACGCTCACCATGAGCGGTTTCAGTCTCATAGACTCTTCACGCGTCATCGACGCCGCCGCCGTTGCGGCGCTCATCTTTTTTTGGACATGCTCCAAGAGCGCGTTCTCGTAGCGGTAGAACGATTCCATCCTGGCAGTGACCGCCTCTGGACCTTGCGATGCAAGATGAGCCACGCCCTCCGGGCCAAGCAAGGACATAAGCTTAGTAAGCGCGTCCTGCTGCGCCGGGGGCAAATTCGAGAACACGGGGTGTTCCATCCTCGCAGAGGATATAGTCAACCGACTCAGGAGCGGGATTGACTACAAGTGCTACCAAGTGCAGCGGGGCTGCCGTAGCTTTAGCGTCAGAGGAAGACGTTCGACTCAAAGAGTCACTGATACTAAGTTCCTTATCCAAAGGACACTTACAGCCCAAGACCAGGGCTCAAAGTTAACACCTTAACTTTTATGCTTCAAAACCAGAAGTGTTTTATTTACGATTATTGCGGCCAAGCCGCCTAGGGGTAAATGTATCTGTTTCACTATCTAGCATAGTTAAACCTAATCAAATGCATAACGTGTGGCTTTCGGCCAACGTACTGAGAGACCTTGTTAACTCTCCAACTTATGTACTGAGAGTTTGTTAACTCTCCGATTACTTCGTACCCCTGTGTGTTCCACACCATGTAACCCCGTTACAGAGGCCGTACAGTTTGGCATTGATTTAACAGCAGTTGCGGTAGACGTTGAGTTTGAACGGTGTGATCATCACTACATCTCCTGGACGTGGAAGCTTGGGGTCGTCGATGATCACTTTGAGTAGCGAAACAGAGGGTTTGCTTCGGATGGGTCGTCCTGTTGCGCTTGCTTGAAGGCCTGAGGCATATACGATGTGAGAGTGTAGCGAGATGTTCGTGTTGTCTATGGTTGATTACCTGTTGTTGCTGCTGCAACGGTTCCGGCGCCTGACATTCGCCAAAGCAGAGTCGTAAAAAGTGTAGACCTCGGACTGTGTCGGACGCCATCCAAAGAAGACGCGCCTTGATGCGCACGGACACGCACACTTCCTTGTCGTTGCCGGCGCTGTGCATGATAAACTCGCGCAGATCTTTTTGGCAGCAAGTACTCCATTCGTTAAAAATCTGGAATAGTCGTTGTGATGCATGCCAAGCTTTAACCCGGTCAAGTACGTACCGTCGACTGTATCGAAAATTATTCGGCTGTGCTTCTCTATCGTGCTCTCGAGATTTTTCAGGGGCGACTGGTAGCTCGTCGTTGGGTGATCGTTCATGACTAACACTGGATCGTGTTTCATTGTCGGCGTAGACCGAGTCTCGATCATCACGTTGTCCGGTACTAGCTTGTCGACTGCGTCTTTGTCGCGCTGTTTCTTTGGTGGCATTGCTGTCGGGGGAAGAGAATGCTGGCTCGGGATGAATAGACTGTGTGCTCTGTGGTCTGTTCACGCGTTTGCTCCTGAACGGGACTAGGCAATCGCAGCGGAAAGCATGGACATCGAAGCAAGATTTTATATGATGTTGTGAGCAATAGTTCTTAAACGTTTGCGACGAGGACAATGTCGTGCAGCATAGCTCAACAACGGTATGCCTGTCCCGCGCGTCGTACCTCACTTGGAGAACCAAATTTATTTCGCACCGTTAGGACTGAGCAATGCCCAGTAGCTTTCGAGACTGTCCGAATCGTTATGGCGAGCATGTACAAGTCGCTAGCTATCCGAGTTGTGGGCTGTTGTTAGTCGGTTTCCAAAGTTACAAGAATCGCTTGTGTTGGTGTCAACAGCTTCACGTGTTGGCACGATTTATGGTCTTCGGCGCTGAAGAACGGCGAGAGCGACACAGGCTCACTGTTCAACGTAGTCGAGCACGTGAGAGCACTGAACAGAGAGTCGAAAGACTGCGCCGACAGCGTCAGCGACAACAACGAGCCCGCACGGCTATTGGTTGCAAGGATCAATGTCAATCCAATGGGGAACCGCATCAAAGCTGGCTAGACGGTGGTGCTCCGACGCTCCGTCCCGTGACTAAGAGTACGAAAGAAGAGGTTTTACATCGATTAAGATTGAAACTTGGGCCGTCCGGACTCGATGATGCAACATGCGCCGTGTGCGACTGCATGAAGTTGCGCAAGTCGATGTCCATGGTTTCAGTTGGCGACGATTGCGATCGCGTTAAGCAAATGCAAATACTTCTGTCCCGTACCGACGAGCACTTGCCGCCACGTTTAACAGCCGAGTACGACTGATCGGGGCTGTTTGCTTGTTTAGGTGGAATGTTGCTGTCAAAACGTGGTGTTCACCCAGCTGGCTACATTCAAGTGTGTGGAGAATGCAATGCCAGCTTAGCGAAGCAGTTGCTACCGAAATTCGCTATCAAGAAGAGATTTTATGTTGGTTCGCTGTCGAGTCATCTCGCCGGTGCTACGCTATCGGAGCGTTTCATGACACAGACGGTCTCGATCGTTGCTGTGACGCGGGTTATGCGCGGTGGCGCGCATCGCGCAATCCGCTCGCACTGTCTCGCACTCGACTCGATGCCGGGCCCCGCCTTGACGCTGTTGCCCACATCCGCCCGCAACATCAGCTGCTACCGAGTCGTGATGGCAGGTATGTTCACTACCGAGCAACAAGCTCGCATTCGACAAATGCACCTCGTTCGTGGTCAATTAGTTGAAGATTTACTGGCCTTCTACTGTGAGTACAACGCGCTGTATGAGGACGTTGCCATTAATTGCTCAGGCCTAGCGGTTGAAACGGTGGCAGAGCACTTGATTTCCGAGGCGATCGATGTCGACGTTGACGTCAACGATATCGATGCTGAGAGCAATCGTGTGGGCAGCATCGCTAGGAGTGGTGGGACCGGTGGAGAGACCGATGTCGTGGAGCATAGCGTGGTGTTTATCACGGACGACCGCGAAGTCATCACGCAAGACATATCATCTACTCCAGTTCAAGTTGTTGAGCTGCCAACCCAACACACACCGCAGCCTCAGGTTTTGGTTCCTCAAAGTCGAAATGAACCACAATAATCAGATAAATAGCAATCACCTTTGCACGAACACAATTGTAAGCGAATGCAACCACACCATGTGCAATAAATCAATTCATAATGCTATATGTCGAGCTCATCTGTACAGCTCCGCTATTGCGAGCTATCCATGGATCAAACAATCACTCCGCGACGCGCATCCTCGCGCTCCACCGTCAGGAGCCATACACAGCGAATCACTCGACATTCTTCTCCACAACCACCCCTGTGCATGCCGGCTAGTCCGGCCCTCAAGACACGATCAGCACATATTCCTGCAGACGTCACCCTCCATACCAGGCATATGCACACTCACTCACCGCGTACGCATATCACCGAGCTACGACGCCGGCCACCCGTCAGCCCCCGCACCCGCCGATTTTCCGTTCCGTTCGGTGCCTGTTGCCTTCCCTTGAGAAATCCACTGCGTTGTTGCATGAATGATGAATGTAGCGACGTTGACCGTCGTAATGTTGACCGAAGGTCGTACGGTCACAAACGGCCGGTGACCGTCGAAGGTTGACCGAAGGTCGTACGGTCACAAACGGCCGCTATACCCCCTAAGATAGTTCTTCGAACTACGAATTGGCCAACTATAAACTCGATTATCTTGATAACTCTAAATGGTTCATAAGTATCATTTTGTTTTGGGTGGTCTCAAATATACTCAGCTTACAATCTACCTTAAATTGGTCACTTCCCTTTCGGTAAAAGGGGACCTGTGAACTGCCGTTCACTGAGAGTTTGTAAACTCTCGGAAGCCAACTGTGTGACCCCGTCACATAAAAGGTGCTTTGGTTTAAGAATTCAGACCTCCGTTCAGATCGTTGTAACAAATTTGAAGTTTAAAATCCAGAGAGCAAGACTTTTTTAGAGCTTTATGCTACCGTATTCCTTATGTGATTGGCGACGCTCGGTCATTAGCGACAAATCCAGCAGCCAATCAAATTGATTTAAATTTCGTGTTGTCGCGCTTTATGTGCTTGGCGACCAATATAATTTTGAGCATGTGATATAGTTTTTTCGATGCAGGTATCTTTTATGCTGGCAGAAAGGCTGTACCACCTCAAGAATTTGACTGTCGCCAATCACATAAGGAATACGGTAACTCACAAAGTATTTTTAAGCTTAAAACCTTAACCCCAACAAGATTTTTTTAAGAACAAAAAGTGAGGACCAAATTTCAGTGGCCCTGATTGATGTGTCCTGCAGATTTATAGTCAAATGCAAGGAACAAGATAAATGTTTGTCATGTCTTCTTCGTTATCCTTCACGAACTTGACTCAGTGATAATCGAATCGGCTTCACTACGCTACTTGAAATCTTGCACTCCTAAGACTGATCTCACTGAAGTTTGTCCTAAAGTTTAGGACACATTGCTGTTTGCTCGGCTTGTCACCTTGACTACTGGCTGCAAGCGCAATGATCGTCGGCGATGCCTGTTCGTTAAGCGAACGCTTGGTGCTCGTCGATTCGGAGGATCCAATACTCTGGATCGCTTTCTAAACGGAGGCGGTGCTCTGTTTTCGTTTGACTTGGTTGACTTGAGATGGTGTGACCTCTTGCATGGTTCTGGCAGCTTCCTTTCACGATGAAAAATTTCGAAACAGGACTCGCCATCACTCCATCTTGCTGCGCGACAAAGTGAAACATGGCAGATATCACACTCAAAGCTTGTTTTGTACCCTTTACGCGTGTGATTGCCATTTTCACTGTCGTGATTCATTTGACAGCAGATAATGCAGCATCTCTGACGTGCACCCTGGATCCGGACCTGTAGTTGAACGGTTTGATTGGATACATTATTATGAGCAGATGAAGCGACAATTGTCCCGTACCTCATGGTGATCATTACTTTTAGAGAGCCGAAGATGAATCCACTCTGTGGATGACTCGAAGTGATTTCGTTTGTTGTACGCGAATGAAAGTTCCAATGTCGGTGGACCTGACCGATTCTCCTTGTTTTGAGCATCGCTAAGTGGGCGCAGAGAGCCTGCCTTCTTTGAAAGCACAACAGCAGCTTCTCGGCAAAATGCGGCAAAACTGGGGAGATTTTGCTTGTGTTTCTGATAGGCCTTGTAGCTTGTACATAGTCCTCGATTCATCAAAAAACCGTGTGACTGCAAGAATCACAGTTAGAACCCATATTCTGCGCGCGAATTGTGAGCTGCTAGCTACCTGGAATAACAGAAACGACTGGTAGGCATTGTACACTAGAGTCATGAGCAGACGAAGCCAAATTGTTGCACTAGGTGTCAGTCGGAAATGCTTGGACTTGACATTCTTCAGATATCTTGAATAGACATCGATCGCCCCCCCCTTGACACGATTCCACAACGCAATTAAAGTTGGCATGATATGCTTGGCTGGAGAATATGGGTTTTGCCGCTCGTTGATAAGTTTCACTAATGCCCTCCATAACCCCAGGGTTTGTACCAGCGTGGCTTGATCAACACAGTGTCCCAATTGCTCAGTTTCAAACTCGGGAATGCTGGCGGTTTCTGTGTAAACCCACTCCATGTAGCCCAACGCAATTGCCTTCAATGCACTCTAATAAGTGTGAGATGCACTCTCGCTCACGACAACGTGAACAACTCGAATGATGTATGTATAGGATGCATACACAAGGTATCCATGTGTGATACCACTGCAAGCAATGCTGTGCAGTATCTGGAGGCGGTGACTGGACTCTGGAATCACTGCGTTCAATCGGAAGCCGGATCCCATACCAGTCAATTCTACTGTCGTGAATATACCATAAGCTTTAGCAGCAGCTTGTTCCTGCTGAACTGTGCGAGCAGTAGCTCGAGTTTTGTACTCCATTACTGCATTGACTCTCTTACATCGCACAGACACGATGGCAGCAATATGATCCGGTGATAAAGCAGCTACTGGCATATTGCTCCTAGAGAAAAAATTAGTTTCTTGTCAGACCCGATTATTATTTTGCTACACTTACTTGCACGGTAAACCGTATTCTCTGAGCTCCTCGATATGATAGTGTGTGTGTATATCCAGAAATAGCGTGATGTGCGAGGCAATATTGACTTCGTTGGCGGTCCCAATCTTTGTAGATGGTGTTGAAAACGGCGCCATGAACCAAGTCAATAAAAAGGGCTGAGTCAACTGCATATCTGGAATCTCGCCGAATATTGCGACCAGGAGGAGCCTCCCCAGCATCATTTTGAAGAAGTCGAGCAATTAATGTTGCTTTGTTTCCAGATACACGAAGTCCCAGGTCACGGCATAAGGTTTTTAGATCTCCCAGCGTTTTCACGATTAGCTCTGCCTCAAGCAGCGGTGCTCCTGCGTTTTCACTGCTTCTGGTCTGGGCACGACCCGGCTGTTGGCGATTACTTCCCAATGACAGTTGCAGTATCACTGCCTGAACATCAGGATCATCGACTGGATCACCTCGGTTACCATCACCGTAACTGTGAGCAATGGCGCTAAATATTTTTGCAGCAACCGAGCCTGTAATGCGAAACTTCCTGAGTAAAAACCAATCTGTAGTTCTTTGCTCCATCGTCAATTTCTGAATACCGTCTTCAAAAGCTGTAAACAACTACTCCCTACGAAGTGAGACTCGCTTCAGTGTCCGTTATACATAAGACCAGTTATCAGGTCCCGCGCTGGCAAACGTTGTGTAGCCTAATGCCACTTTTCCCAGCCCTGACCGGTATGCAAGTGCGTGTGCATTTGCAGGAAGCATCCCTGGTTGAACTGGTATACGTTTGGTGGCCCAATACGCAGCACGATCTCCTTTCTCTAATACTAATTTTTGGTACTGACTTGGTGTTTTGCCAAATGTAAAGGGAAACTTTTGTGTGCGCTTATGGGTACCGATGATACTTCCACCAGTGTCAACAATTTGTTGGTTGACAGCATGAGACTGATAACCTCTGTCCAGCGCGTGAAGAATACCTGGTAGTCGAATTTGGTTCTCCGTCGATGATCCACAGAGTGATCTCTGAAGAATCCTCACAATGTCCACGGTTGATTCGCCGTTGGCAGCCACATGTCCACCCAAAACCAAGCCTGTAACCAGCGAAACCACGCCATGCTGCACTGGGCCGTATCTGCCAAACATTCGCTTGGTAAGATCAATTACCTCACAGCATAACACGATCATTAAGTACAGTACCCCTTTTTCGGGTTGCGCACGTGCGTAAGGCCAATATCGTCCACTGCCTTTGAGCGCAAGCGGATCAAATCATCATCTAATGATGCTATCGTTGTTCCATCCACAAAACCAATGTCTGCGGATAGCCGCCGTGCGAGTTCGTATGCATAAGAGATGTCTCTGTCAGGTGTGAGCGGTGCCGTCCATTGGTCGGATCCTCCTTCTTTTGTAAACGGATTGCCACTTAAAGCTGCCAAAATAGCGCGATATCTGGGCAGCGGTAGTGCCTCTTCAGCAGGTGGATACAGAGCCCTATGGCTCTCGTCGTAGAAGAAGTCCGGGGCTACACCATAAACACTTAGCCACAGCTCGACCTCAAGAAACTTGTAGATGTCATCTGTAGATGCTGCTGCATAATCAGCCAGGCTCCTGTTCACAAAGATCAGGAGCCTTGCCAGCACAGTCGAATCCAGCCACACGAACAGGAAACTGGAAACGCTAACACCGTCGAGGTGATGCTGTGTAGTACCGAACATTCGCTGCAATATTCTTTTAGCGACCTGGCCAGCTTCTTCACGTGTCTTATCCAGCAAAAACGCATCGACATTGTCTACTTGAATGCGCTGGTTTATCACGTTGGGATACTTCCAGGATCCCAGGACCTCCTCTTCGTCTTCGCTGTCGGATCCAAAGACGTACGGAACCTCTTCTGACGACTCGCTGTCAGACATGATGCCTTGGGTGCTTGTGTAAACGTGCAGCGCGACGAGCGCTGCGGGAATGCGGAATGCGGAATGCGGGCGACGCACGCTAGCGGAGTGACCATCATTCTTTTTTGTCCTTAAAAAATGGGGTTAAGGACAAAAGTGACGTGACTTTGTGCGCTCCAAAAACGATTTGGTCCTCTTTTTAAGGACAAAATTTGTTGGGGTAAACACAATGTATTTTGACCCGCGAAAACAGCACAAACATGGAGTTTCTCGTGCCGCTGCACGCGGCAGACTTGGAGCTGGCGAAGGCGGGGCGGTACCATGTTCAGTCGGTGATGACGTTCGAGGACGAGGCGATGGCAGAGATCTCGGCGCGCATACAGCGGTTGGAGGACCAGGTGTTGGGCAGCGAGGCGGGACTAGAGCTGCTGCAGGAGGACTGGCTGGACTTGACGTACAGTCTCGTCAAGAAGCTGCCGACGCTGTCCGAGTCTCTGCGTATGCGTGTGGTGGAGATGTTAGCGGCCTTTGTGAGCAACGTGACGGAGGGCGTGCTGGCCAGACGCCCAGGCAGCGAGGACGCCGACGACGTCGTGTTGTACCGTAGCGCCTTCAAGGCCAGCGTCTACTTCCTCATCACAGCACTCACGAGTGTCAGCAGTCTTCAAGTACAAGCAGAGAAGGATATCATTAAGCACAAAGGCAAAGGAAAGAGTCAGAATTTGACTATTAACCGCGTCAACTGGAGCAAAGTGATGGAAGGAGCCATCCACAAACTCAGTCGCTCTGTCAGTCCAAAGACTTTTGCTATGTGGAATATGAATGTGCCTGAGGAGGTGAGTGGGGCCTCGTTGATGCTGCTACAGCTTTGGGGAAATATCTAAAAGAAAAGAGAAAACACTGACAATTTGTTGACGGCCTGACAGGAATTCTCCATGCTGTACTGTAAAGTGGTCTTCGAGCTGCTGGGCAACGCCACGCTCTGTCGCGGGAAGTCACTCAAGCCCAAGCTCTTCCATGTAAGCTCAAAGTTTTCTTCTTTTTTTTCTATTTTATTGTGGAAAGCTGACAAATTTGTGGTGTGTCTCGTGCTGTAGCTTCTGGCCATGAGTCTACAGAAGGCTCCAGCTATACACATTTCTGTGGTGGCTTCTCTCATCGATCTCATCTACACGCACGAGCACTTGAGCGCCTCTATCGCCGAACTTGTCGAGCTGCTGTACTTCAAGTATGCCAACATGACATTCGCGGCGGATCTCATCAGTGAGATCGGGAAAATCTCGTCACGGGACGCATCCAAGGACGTGGCTGGCACGCGGAACATCGCCATGTTCCTCTCGAGTTTGTCGACTCGTACCCCGGCCTTGATTATGGGGAATTTGAGCTTCGTGCTGGCCCTGCTCGACTCGGAAGCGTATCAGCTCCGCAATGCTGCTGTGACGTGTGTAACTCAGATTTTGCTATGGAGTTTCCGTCAGAGCGGGCAGCATCAAGATCCGGAAGAGCCTGAAGCTGCTACAAAATTCAAGCAGAAGACACGAGAGCAGAAGGAGAAAAAGGATCAAGAGAGCAAGAATGACGACTTGGACACTGGGGATAGTAGCGAGGACGACGAAGGCAGTAGCAGCGACTCGAATGACGGACAGGAAGAGGAAGAGGAGGCTGGGAAGGCCAACGAGGATGCTCCGCGTACGTTTTCCCGCTCCACACGTGACCAGCTGCTCAGCGTATTGGAGGATCGCACGCATGATGTCAACTCGTTTGCGCGAGGCCACGTATTGAAGATGTGGGCTCTGCTGTGCGAGGAAGGAGCTCTGCCGCTGCATATGCTCAAAAACGTGACGTTGATGGCGGTTGGACGGCTACAGGACAAAGCGGCGGTGGTTCGTCGTCACAGCATTCACTTGCTCTCGTTACTGCTGGAGAGAAACCCATTTATGGGCAATCTGGACCGTGCATTCTACGAAAAGAAGCGGGGCGAGCTCGCCCAAAAGATGAAGAAGAAGCGAGACGAGGTGATTGCCGGCGCGGAGAAGGAAATGAGTGAAGCGATGGGGGATATTGCCATCCAGTCCGAGGCAGCAGCAGCTACTTGTACGTCTTCTCAACCGGCCGTCTCGTCAGAAGAGCAAGCTGCTGCGTTGGAGAAGGATTTGCAGACGATGGTGCGTCTGCTTCAGTTTTACCAAGACGCTATCGACTTTATTGACGAGTTTGAGTTGCAAGCTTTGCCTCTGATGGGTCAACTGCTGGGGAGTAAGTCCATTTCAGATGTGCTGGAGGCGATCCAGTTCTTCGAGAAGGCCTACCGCTTCCATCTTGGTGCTGCTCAGACTGGAATCAGGAAAGTTTTGCCGTTGACGTGGCGATCTGATGTGTCTATTCAAGAACAGCTGTCCAATACGTTTGTGGGTCTCTTTATTCGCATCGATGTGGACGATCCGGAGCGGAACTCGCCCCAGTTGGTGGCAGAAAACCTCGTCAAGTTCTTAGACGAATGCACCGTCGCTGAGTACACGTGTCTGGAGCGAATCATGGGGGAACTACATGGCAGTCAAAAGGTGCCAATGGTGGTCATCAGCGCTTTGTGGGGGCTTGTGGATGTGGCTGTGTACCCCATTTCAGTGGTGAGCAACGCGCTGGTTCTCCTGAGTATGATCGCCAATATCGATGACTCGATGCTTTTCTCTAACGACCGTCTCGGTCAAGTTCTTTCGATGGGACTAGGGGAGTTGGCATGCAGCCCGGACTCTCAGTACCGCGTTCTTGGGGCAGCCTGTCGTTTGGTGCAATGCATTCAGTTGGAGCCAAAGGCTGCGACTGCCAAGTGCAACAGTCAGACACAGCGGCGCATTCAACGCTCCAACCTAGACGCGACAGAGCAAATCATTCTTCGCTTGCAGCGCTTCCTTGCTTTGGATTTTGTGAGTGATGACGGGATTGCACTGGAATGTCTGCATTCGACGTGGTTTGACACGGTGCAGCAAGCGATCGAGGCCATTTTCTCTATTTGTGAGCGTCCGGAGGAAGTTTGTGGCGATGTTATCAAGCATTTATCGCTGCGCCTGTTCGAGAGTGAGACGGACGACGTTTCCCGCGTGGAGCTGGCCCACTTTTTCTTCGTCTTGGGCCACTCGGCTGTAAAAGTAGCCATCCACGTGGAGAAGCTGGCTGCGAAAGTCAAGAAAATGCGTGGCAATCGCAGTGCAGCTGCGAGACCTGCTGATAACTCAGGGTCAAATGATGGTGAAGACGTGTCTGCGATGGAGGACGAGCTGGGTGTGGCAGCGGAGGTGGAGGCTGAGGAAGACACATTTGTGCACAATATCATTCAGAAGGAGATCGCCTGTCGCAATCTACTGGGAGTGTATGGCCCCCTGATCATCCGAGTATTGGTGGGCAAGGAAGAAGAGTTGAGGGGCGACAAATTATTGACGGAGTGTGCCGTGGTGGCGCTGAGCAAGTTTATGGCCGTCTCGGAGGAGTTTTGCGAGAAGCATTTGCAGCTCCTGTTCACGATCCTGCAGGATTCGCCGCAGCCTTCCGTTCGAGGAGATGTGATCATCGCTCTGGGTGATCTCTCGTTCCGGTTCCCGAATCTGGTGGAGCCTTGGACGTCGCATCTGTATAATCGGCTGCGAGATGTGAACCTCAACGTCCGCAAGAATACAATTGTTGTGCTTTCTCACCTCATTCTGAACGACATGATCAAGGTGAAGGGACAGATCAGCGAGATTGCCATCTCGTTGGTGGACGAGAATGACGGCATCCGTAGCCTCGCCAAGCTTTTTTTCTTTGAGCTGTCCAAGAAGGGCAACAACCCCATTTACAACATGCTCCCAGATGCAATTGGCCAGTTGTCTACAAGGTACGTTCTGCTAGCAGTGGCTGCGCGCGCGCGCGTGTGTGTGTGTGTACTTACATCTACCTGGGTCCTCCTGCATGTGTCTGTAGTGAACTGGTCTCCAACTCGGACTTCCAAACGATTTCTCGCTTCCTCATCCAGTTCATCACTAAGGAAAAGCAGATTGAGAGTATCGTTGAGAAGCTGTCCCAGCGGTTCCCGACGGCGTCCAAGATGCAGCAGCAGCGTGATCTGGCCTATTGCTTGGCACGTCTGGCGCACACGGAGAAGTCCCTTAAGTATTTGTACCAGAACCGCAAACTCTACAGCGATGCACTCCATGACAACTCGGTAGCTGACACCTTCACGGCATTAGTTGCAAAGGCTAGGCGAGGCAACAGCGCGCTCACAGCCACAGCCGAGATGAAGGAAGCGATTGACAAGTTGGATCAGTTTGTCGTTGAAACAAAAGAGGGTAAGGAAGGGGATGAAACCATGGACGGAGGAGAATCGACCGAGCGAGCTCCATCACCAGTAGCCAAGGGCAAGGCGAAGCGTAAACTCTCCGCCAAGGCGGGGAAGACCACGCACATCACGTCAAGGAAGAGAGAACGAGCCAAGCGAAAGACTCGCAAGCCGAAAGCGACTCGTGTCGTGAGCGAGGAGGAGGATTCGTCGGAAGAAGAGTAAGGTGGTCGTAGTAGTGTAGTACTACGTAGTAGTAGTAGTAAAGAGAGACTAAAATCGTCGTGAATATTCCACTTGCGCATCAAATCAAATGGTACAATGCCGCTAAAAGCGATCGTAGCAGTCCAGATAGATAAGGTTCCTTTTAGCCTGAAAGAGGCTGCCGGTCTGCAGCCATCAAGCTCGTGCAGGCGGTCAAGACGCGCAGAACTTCGTCCGGACCTTCGAGATAGTACTGCGCGCGACTGACTTTCATGCCCACTGTGCACGTGTAGCAGTTGCTGCCCTGGACAACATCGAACATATCTTCGTCTGTGCGTTCATCTCCCAGAGCCAGAATGAAATCAAAGTCCAGCGCTGTAAAGTACGGCGTCTCGCTCTCGTACTCCAGGATGCGACTCACCGCGCGGCCTTTGTTGACGCGCCACGGGCGAATCATGACGTACTTCTTGATCCGACACATGACGACACCAACTGGCAGGTCTCGCAGCATTTGGTCAAAATGGAGCTGCATGTCCTTCGCCTGCTTTAGCCCAAACGTGGGGTCAGCGTCTCGAAAGTGCCACGTGTAGCAACAATCCTTCACGTCCAGGAGAGACCCAGGAGTCCGCTCTGTAAAGTGCTCCAAGATACTTTCTACTTCATCACGCCACTCCAGCTCCACGTCACTGAACATACATTGCCATGGAGCTCTTTCGAAATTTGCTACACTCTCGCTCCCCATGGCGGAAGAAGACGAGCTGGCCAGCGGGCTTTCTTCCGAGAAAAGCCGGACTGGAATCGATTCGGCCGCGTGTGGTGAGTCTTCACTTGGTCTACCAGTCACGATATCCCCACCACTATCTGTGCTGAGCGTTGACGGGTGCTTGGAGGCGGGACGGAACCAATAGCCATGCTCTGCAGCCAGTCCGACTCGTGGCAAGTGTCCAAACCATTCCTATCAGCCAGTTAAATCGTGAGTTGAACAAAACAGAGACTGAGAAACAAGCATTACTACCTGCAGTCGATTCTTGTTCCTCCCACTGATGATGTATACAGTGTTGTGAGGCGTAGCGGTCAGATCCTCCAGACATGACATCAAGGCTGCAGAAGGTTCCGCTAGTTCCTCCATGCTCTGGTAGTTCACTAGTGTGCCATCATAGTCTAGCAAGAATAGGCGTCGCTGGCTTCGTTCGTAATACCCGAGCAATTGTGCAGTATCCAGCTTATCCAGACGATTGTATTCTTGCGCAGTAGCGGCAGCCTTGCATGAGCAAAATAGAAATAAACTCTCTATCTACACCACACCAGAACAAGATCAAATTACCTCGTTCAGAGCTGACATGATCCGTTGAGCCCAGAGTGTCGACGTGTACGTGGTCACATATCGTGACAGTTGGTGGTGTCGAATCCGTTTCGTCGTACTGTTCATTCGAAGCGCCGTGTCCACACTTGCAGCCACTTGTTCAATGTGCATCGGATTCACCAGCAACGCACCCTGGAAAGACGACGCACATCTGTCGGTGGCAACAAGGATTTCGTTAGCACAAAGCTTAAATAAAAAAAAAGTCCTGCAACTGTACCCTGCAAACTCGCTGTAGACCAGTACCCCATGACAGCTTTTCTTCTGCGCCGCTATAAACTCCATCGCCTGCAGATTAATTCCTTCCTTTATGCTGCTCACGATGGCCACATCGGCACAGTTATAAAGCGCCACGAGCTGGGAGTGCTCGATCGACTGTTTCAGATACCGAACGGGGCAGTACTCGGCTGTCCCAAAACGTCCATTCACACGGCCCACGAATTCATTGATCTGTCGACTGAGCATTCTATACTGGAGAGAAGCTGTACGTCCCGCATCCCTCACCACTGCATACAGGACCACTTTCCCTCGGTATTCTGGATAATGTTGAAGTAGATACTCCATCGCCTCCAGCATCTCCGGAATCCCCTTGCAGAAGTCCAGCTTGTGGACCCCCACAATGATCTTCATCCCGTCCTGTTGCCTCTTGAGAATCTCCACATGAGTCTCCACTTTCGCTGTAAGGGCGTATTTCACTGGATCAATTCCCATTGGACAAATACCCAACGAGATGAGGCGTCCGTTATACTCGACACGACTGGGCGAAGACTCGAGGCCCAGCATACGCGTACACACGTTAAGAAAGTGCCGTACATAGTCGAAATGATTAAACACGACCAGGTCGGCGCCTAGAACGCCATGGAGTAGCGCCTCTCGAACTGGCAGCATCTGGAAGAACTCAGAGGACGGGAAAGGGCAGTGAAAGTAGAAACCACACGTGATCTCGGGGAAACGTCGACGCAGGAGTCCAGGCAGCGCCATTAGTTGGTAGTCACATACCAATACGAGGTCTCCGTCCTTGTAGATCTCCGACACAGCCTCGAGAAACTTCTGATTGGCTGAGCAGTAGGCGTCATATTTCTCCCCGAAATTCTCAAGCAAGCGACTGTCCGAGCGCTGCGGTAGCGAGTGGAAAAGCGGCCATAGCACCACATTGCAGAACTGATTCTGGTACAGATCTAGCGTCTCGTGGCCCAGAAAGACGGGGTGACACGCAAAGTCCGTCTCGAGGCGGCGTCGTACTCCGTCCTGACTCGATTCGTCCACATTCGCTCCAGGCCAGGAGACCCAACGCACGGTGTTGCCCTTTCCTAGGTAGTCGATGGCGCTTTTTAGTCCGGTAGCGGATGGAATGTACTGCCAGCTGTCACCACGCTGTGTCTTGAGCATTCGCACACAGCGACGGAGTGAGCACACGATGATCTTGTTGCTGTCATTGGCCATGGGGATTGGGCCGAGCGAAGTGTAGCGCTGCGAGTCTTGCCGCACGGCTGCCAATCGTCGATGAAGGTCATGCAACTGGTCCAGCAGCGAGCTCTCACCCATCTCCGACATTATAATTGCAAATTCTAAAGTGGCTGAGATTTAGAGATCCCTAAACTATCAATGCTATTGTCATCTTAAAAAGTCATCTCGCATAGATAGACCACGTAAAACCCATATCGACAGTTAGATATAAGAGGTAAAATCGTCCGAAAATCCACGAAATTTCCGATCAATACCGGGCACTACAGTCGTGCACCTCCAATTCGGCACCGGTATCAGTCGATACCCTGCCAGATTTTATGATTACGCGAATCGGATGCGCAATTCCCTTTGCCCATCACCACCCTAGCAATTAACCTCAACGGTTTTCCCGATCGCATACAAACACACACTTTTATTTTAGTGCCAAAGACAATGATGGGACATCGCCCTTCCTCCTACAATCCCACAAAAGCAGTCTTTGTGCGAGAAGCACTAGTCAGATCCTGCATGCTCTCACTTCGAACTTGCTCGTTGGGCAACGGAGCGCTTTAAGACCCCTCAAGCAGTAAAGCGCACGTCCAGTGTATTCTTAAGCGGTCGGCGGCAGTTGCCGCCTTGCCGGACGCCTATCGCGACCGGAAGCGCTGTTGCGCGCCCGCGATTCGCGCGTCTGACGCCAAGATTATGCAGAAGATTGGCGTATATTTGGTACTGAATTAACAAATAAAATATCAGTGCACTGGATTTGCGTTTGTTTTTTGCTTTACGCTGTGCACTTATGCACTGGCACTGTTGATATGGTCCGCCCTGCCGAATTGGAGGTGCACGACTGTAATTTATATTACCCTCGTCAAATGAGAAAGGTTACACTTAAGGGAAAGGTTATCGGCCACCTCTGTTAAAAAATACGGCGATCTTATTGGTCGGTCTGCTGTCGACACATGTTTGGCAGCACAAAATTGTGACGGGGTCACACAGCACCTTGCGCTAGAGGAAGTTGGCTTTCGAGAGTATACACACTCTCAGTGAACGGCAGCTCACAGGTCCCCTTCTACCGAAAGGGAGCGAAGTGACCAATTTAAGGTAGAATGTAAACCTAGTATATTTATAGGTAAAAAAAGCATAGGTTAAACCAGCTGACGACGTTGCCGTCGAAGGAAGTGTGGCAGGCTGAGTGTGACGGGGTCACACAGCACCTTGCGCTAGAGGAAGTTATCTTCCGAGAGTATACAAACTCTCAGTGAACGGCAGTTCACAGGTCCCCTCTTTAATTAAAGAGAGCGAAGTGACCTAAATAAGGTAGACTGTAAACTGAGTATATTTATAGGTAGGTTAAGTTTGGGTTTAATACAAACTATTAGTTACCTATAGAAATGCAATGTCATTTAACCAATGGTTGGCTTTGAACGACCTTGGTACCTTGTACCAAATATCCCGGAGTATGACGTGTCATACTCCTGAAGTGTGAAGTGTCACACTTCATGTAACCAGGGTACACTTAGGGCTACGTACCCCGTTACATCCTCCCCCACTTAGGTTCGGTTTACCGACCAATCAGAATGAAGAAGTATTCGTCACAAACTCTCATTCTCAAAGTCGAAAACCATCGACTTGGCCGCGCGAGCGCGGCGGAGGCTCACTTCACAGTTAGAGCCTCGAGCAGCAACCTGTGCGCTCTTCGTCTAGGTCTCCTCTTCGACCGTTATCATGCCTCGTGGCACTGCAAAGAGCGGTGCTAAGACACGCTCCAAGGCTGCTGCCGGTAAGGCACAAGCCAAGAGCACTATGCCTCACGGCAAAGGCTCTGCACTCAAGGAGGCTACTCAGGTGGCCTCCGAGGCGATCGGTTCCTCGGGTGACGCGGCTGTGGACAAGTGCGCAAGCAAGCGCCGCAGTCCGTCGCCCTCGTCTTCCGACAATCGTCCGAACCCTCGATTCGTGGAACGTGAGTTCAACTCGGGCAGTGAGGACGATGCCGAGTCCGAGAGCACTCAGGATTCTCCTGCGGGCTCTGTGGGAGGGCACAGCCCAGTGCCCAGTAAGCACAAAGATGACAGCGTGCAGTCGCCCGCTAGTGATCACGGTGATCACAGTCCCAGGACCTCTGTGCGCTCTGAGAGTCCGGCCGTCAAGGCTAAGGGCGCTCCCAAAGCCGGTGGCGATGAGGAAGAGAATCCTAGCAAACGTCTCTCGCTTGCCGAGGGTCTTGCGCGCGCTAAGGCCTCTAAAGCCGAAGGCGCCAAGCCCTCAAAGAAGCGTACAGCCTCTAAGTCTCCACTCCGCGAGGAGAAGGAGACTCGACGCTCCTATCAGAGTCTCTTCGACTCCTCGGATGAAGAGGAGGAGAAGGAGGAAGAAGAAGAGGAGGAGGGTGCTATCGTTGAGCCCCGGGAGGTCTCAAATGACCTCTACCAGTAGCAGGAGGAATTCCAAGCTGCCCAGCGTGTGCGTGGGGGTTCGGTGACGGCACCCGTCAGCCAGGGAGCTGCCATCAACTCAAGAGGGTATTGGCCTCCCGAGGAGAGCTCTGGGGCTGACCTCTTCTTAGAGGTCCTCGTCGCTCCTCGTGGCCTTGTGGGCGGCCACACTTCTAGGGGCATCTATGAACGAGCCCTTGTTCAGAAAGAACAGTTGTTCGTCGACAACTTGGAGGCTGCTCGGTGTGTGCTTCTCGCGCCACACCGCATTCCTCTTAAGGACTTCACGACTTGTCGTAAGAAGCCCATGACCCGGGGTGGTCTCTATCCTGTTTAGGGATACCCCTGGGTTATGCCCGAGAACTGTCCCACGTGGAGTTCTTGTGAGGACATGTTCTGGGCGTGGGTGGAGACTCTCAAGTACTCACCCACGGAGTTACGGGAACTCCATGAAGATCAGCAGCTGTCCCACATCCTGGACCAGCGTGATCTTCGTGTGAGGTTTGCCCACTTGATCAGCAAGCGTATGCTGCCAAGGGACATCCTGAAGCGCGCGGCTTCTAGCGCTCACGATGAGCGCGGGTACGGAATGTATTCATCGTCCGTACCCCGTTCGGGCAAGAAACCCCGGACTACTTATGAAGCTGCCACCGCTTCTGTTTCCCGATTGCGACAGCCTTCGGGCAGTCAATCAGGAGCCGTTCAATCGGCTCCCACGAGTTCTCGGAGTGGGCATAACCCCTCCACTTCACGAGGAGCTGTCGCTTACCGCGACACCGTTGCTCCTGGAGGATCCGCTCCACGTGGAAGTGGACTTCTCCATTCCGGTCAAGCAGGGACGGAGGTGCCCTCGTACGAGTACGAGTACTCGGCGCCTCCCAAGAGCCACTCTCGTCCGAGTGCTCCGACTGCGGGTCCGACACAGGACCCTGAGGTTGACCGCCTCCGTCAACGTGTCCTCGTGCTTGATATTGCACTTGGCCTTGGGACTGGCGGTAATGCTGCCGCCCAGGCCGGATATCAGGGCGAGCTCGCTCGTCTTGCGGGTCGCCTGGACCTGGTGGAGCGAGAGGTCGCGAGCCTGCACCTGCGGGTGGATCGCCGGGCCTCTTCGTCCGATCTGGACGAGGCCTTTCGAATGATCCGACGGATCGAGGCTTTGTTGCCACGTCCGGAGCCGCCTGCGGCACACTCCCAGACGTACGCGTATGGTGCGTACCCGGCGTACTCGGCGTATGGCGCCGGGGTCCGTTCGTATGGAGCCCCTCCGGCGTACGGTCTTGACCGCAGCCTTGCCGTCCTGACCGAGGTTTGGGTGCGTGCTCCGACGCCCTCGTCGACGACTGTGACCGGCCCTCGCTTTGAGGAGCTGGGTCAAGGGGGGACTGCGAGTCAGCAACCCCCTGCGGGTCAAAGTACCGCTTAAGACGTCCGACATAGAACGTCGGGTGCGTCGTCATTGACTTTGGAAGGTCGATGGTGTACGACGCACCATGTCTGGCCAGGACTGCAAAAGGTCCGATGAAGCGGTGCTTCAGTTTGTTGCTGCCGACAGTGCTAACAGTGTCTAGAGGTAGGTTCCTCGTGTCTAGCAACACTAAGTCCCCAACCTCAAATATACCTAAGTTTCCTCTTCCTTGTTTGTCTGAGTACTCCTTTTGTTTATCTTGGGCCCCTGCCATGGCATCGCGGACCCTGCTGACAATGTTCAGCTTGGTATCTATAAAGGATTCCACCTGTTTCCGCAGCGAAACTGGTCTCACATCCGAGACCTGGGAGGAAAGGGCTTTCCGAGCCTCTCCCCCACTTAGAATAGAGGAGTCAGTGTCTCCTCGAAGAGTGAGAGGCACTCTGGGGTGGCGGAAGCCGTTCAAGTAAAACGGTGTGAACCCCGTGGACGCGTGCACCGCGTTGTTGAGCGCAAACACAACAACTGGAAGCTGCGTCGACCACGTACGTGGTGCTGCCGCGCACACACTGCGCAGAGTGTCCTCGAGCACTCGATTGACACGCTTTGTTTGGCCGTCTGTCTGCGGATGGTCCGCAGTGGACATCCGCAGACGAGTTCCCAGTAAAGGGAACAGCGTTTTCCAAAACGCAGCAGTGAACCGTGGGTCTCGGTCCGAGACAATCGTCTCTGGGAGACCGTGATAGCGGAACACGCCATCGACGAACAACCTTGCGGTTTGTTCGCCCGTAACAGTGACGGGAACTGGAGCAAGATGTACCATCTTGCTCAGCCGACACACGAACACCAAAATTCCGGTGTTGCCGTGTCCGTCGGCGGGAAGCCCACAGATGAAGTCAAGACTCATCGACTTCCAACAACCAGCCGGTACGGGCAGGCTCTGTAGTGGAGCCGAAGAGTGCCCTGCGGGTTTGAGCCGCTGACATGTTTCACATGTCTTGACGTACCGGGCGACCCACTTGTACATGTGGGTCCACCTGAAGGGGTTGAGAGACCGACAGAAAGGTCTTCTCGCGGCCCAAGTGGCCGCTGGAGGGCGCGTCATGCGCCTCCGCGAGGATGTCGAACTTCAGATCCTCGTCGTTGGGTACGACCACCCGTGGAGGATCAGTGGGCTTCGCCCGATAATAGAGGAGGCCCTCCTTTAACTCATATCGGTGGAGCCGTGAGCGCTGTCGCGACGAGAGCCAGTCGGTTTCGCGCTCGTTCCGGCCTTAAGGAACTTGACGATAGGCGTGACAGCCTCATCATCCCGATACGCCATGCGTATCCGATCATATAGATCCGTTGTCACCCGCGTGATGTGGGCCAGCTCATAGTCGGGACGCCGAGAGAGGGCGTCCGCAAGCACGTTGAGCTTGCCCGGCTTGTATTCGACGCGGAAGTTGTATTCCGCGAAGAAGGACAGCCACCTCGCCATCCTTTGGGAGAGGTGAGGCGAGTTAGTCGCCGTCCTCAAAGACGCGTGGTCTGTGTAGATCACAAAGGGTCTAGAGCCCAGAAGGTGAGCACTGAACTTCACAAGGGCATATTTCATTTCCAGGAGCTCCTTGTCGTGGACAGGGTAGTTCCGCTCGGCGGCTTTGAGCTGCCTGGACTGGAACGAGATGACTCGTTCCTGTCCAGCCGTGTCGGCCTGCAGCAATGCACATCCGATGGCGTAATCGGAGGCATCGCAGACGACGCTAAACGGCTTCGTCTCGTCCGGCAGGGCCAGGACAGGGGCCTCTTGGAGACTGGCCTTGATGCTGTCAAAAGCATCCTGGTGCTCTTGCTCCCAGCGCCAGTCGACGTTCTTCTGAAGGAGGCTCGACAAGGGCTTAGCGAAGCCCGCGTACCCAGCGCTGTACTTGTGAAGGTAGTTGGCCAAGCCCAACCACTTTCGAAGATCCTTCTGGGATCGGGGCGTCGGCCATGCTGCTATGGCCTTGACCTTGTCTGGGTCAGCCCGAACGCCCACGTTGCTTACGAAGCAACCGAGAACTTTAATATCTGGTGACGCGAAAACACACTTGGCGATGTTGGCGTAGAGCTTGTTCGCTCGCATTACGTCCAGCACTCGACGGAGGTGTCCTAGGTGCACCTCCATGACCGTCTTGCCTCCTTCGGCACGGCTATGGACGAATATGTCGTCGAAGTACGTCTGTACGAAGGTACGCAAAGGGCGGAACAATTGCGTCACCAGGCGATTGAACGTCGCCGGGGCGTTAGACAAGCCCTGCGGCATGACGAGCCACTCCCAACGCATGCCGCTTGGAGTGCTTACCGCGGTGAGCGGGATGTCGCTCTCTCGCATCAGGATTTGGTAGTATCCGTCTACCAAATCCAGCGCACTGTACAGTACGCTCCCGGCCATGTTGTTCAACAACACATCCTTTCGTGGGATTGGTGTTTGGGCCGGCACCGTTGCGTTGTTCAGCTTGTTATAAGCGTGAACCAGACGTTACTTTCCGTTCGGCTTCCGAACGCAGAAAGTCGGCGTCGAGTGCGGGGATTTCGACTCCCGCACCATGCCTGCCTTCGCTTTCGCGGCGAAGAAGGCATCAATGATCTCGCACTGTTCGCGCGGGAGAGGCCATTGCCGCGTGACACAATACTTTGTGCCAGGCACGAGATCAATCTCATGCCGTACACCTTGATCCGGTGGGAGTTGGGTAGGTGGGTGTTTGTTCACCACGTCCGCATACTCCGTCACCAAAGGATACACCGGATCCTTGGGGTTCTTAAGGATCTCAGAACCCAAGCGCGTCTGACGCTGCTTGTTCAGGTCTTCCAGGACGTTCTCGTCCAAGCTAGAGGAGGAGTTCATCTCCTCCCGAGTGGTCTCAGGTCTCATGAGTACCATCTCAGCAATGGTCAGGAAAGACTCAGCCGTCATTTCCTCAAGGTGCAGTATCTCTGCAACCTCTGGCAACGGTTCCAAGTGGACACCAGATGCCTTGACGGGTAAACCTGTCTCGCCATCGAAGACGTGATAACACTCTTCCACCGGCCTTGTCGGAGGAGCCCGGGTCCTGGACTCCGAGTCGCTTGAAGCGACGTCGATCGGAACGAAGTTCGGATCTTACTTGAGGCGGCGGCGGCGTCTTTGCCGACGGAGTCTGTGACGGGGAGCTTTGCTGCCCACGTCTAGGGATGTCGTCGCTACGACATCCGAGGCACTCGTGGCCTCGTGTGGTACTGTTGTACCCACACAGGAAGCGTGTTCCACGCCTTCCTCTTCAGTTAAGGTCTGGGCAACCGCGTGTGGCACTGTGTTACCGACACAGGAAGCGTATCCGACGTCTTCCTCTTCAGTTATGGTCTGGGCGACCGTGAGTGGAACTCTGTTACCCACTCTGAACACGCTGCTCTCAGTGTTCATGACGGCTGCAGCTGTCTGCGGAACTAAGTTACCCACTTGGCCGGCGCCTCTTCTGGGCGCGGCCACCATCAAAACATCCTCGGAGTCGTCATATACGTCGACGACTCCCAAGCATCTGCCAGATGCTTTGGTACCCTGGCAGCCCTCGCGGGCGACCCGGGTCCTGACAGAGGTGGGAACATGACTCACCAATGCTCTGTCGGACTGCGCAGGGCGGCTGGCACCGATTGCCTTGCCTCGCCACTTAATCCAAGGCTCGCGCAACTCAAGCCAGGGCATGCCCAGGATCATATCGTAGGGAACCATGTCGAGCACAGTGAACTGTTCAAGGCTGTCAAAGTCTTCAAACTTGACGGTCAGATCCACTTGGACGTCGGGACCTTCCCGTCGGTGAGTCGCACTGATACCGTCCCGTTGCCCTTGCTTTCTCTCAAAGCATCGAACAACTTGTTGCTATTACGGGCAACCGTCTGGCAGCGTGCGAAATTCTTCGACGCCCCAGAATCGATCAAGATTCTAAAAGGGCGATCGTATCCCCGTACACATCCGTGTACAGCGAGCAACCCGCCGCTGCTCTTCGCCGATTCGAGAGTGCAAAGACTCTCAGGGGCTAAGTCCCCGTGGTACGCGCCACCCGCGCACCCATCACGAAGACTTAGTTCCTCCCCAGTAGGGCGCCCCGCCCCTACTGGTTCCCTGCGTTCCCCTGTCCCCGGGATCCTGGCTTTTGCCAGCGACCCTTGAGGACGGGCTTGGGGAAGGACCGTCTGCGGAGTCTTTCCGCGGGGCAGTCGCGCTTGAAGTGGCCCATCTTCCCACAGCCGAAGCAGCGGATGTCACGCTGTTCGGCGGACCCGAGCTCCATGGGAGCTGGTCCGTTGGGGCTTGTTCGACCGGGAGCCGACAAGGAACTCCCAGGCCACGCTGAGGCCGGCGTACGCGCCTGGCGATGGCTGTAATTTTCTTGAAGAGCCACTTGAATTGCCTCTTCAAGGGTGCTTGACTGCACCCGGAACAGCTGAGTGCGTGCGGGGCCCACTCGAAGGCCGTCCATGAGCACAGTCATCTTGATGTGTTCGTTGAGTGGGTTTTCCACTAGGGACGCCGTGAGCTCCCGTATCTCTTGCACATACTCGTGCAGTTCGCGCCTTCCTTGTTTACACGCGAGGAAGCGCGAACGCTGGCGGTACTCGTAGTTCGCCGGGAGGAACGCGGCTCGGAGCTGTTCGCACAGCTGAGCCCAGGATGTGAAACATCCAGGGGATGTTGCTTCCCGAGTGTACACCCAACTCTTAGCACGACCGCCAAGGTTGGAGAGTGCAAAAGCAACACGCAGTTGCTCGGTCGAGATCAGAGCCGCGTCCATCGCGATCTCTACTTCTCGGACCCAGAAGTGAAGGTTCTCACCTTCCTTTTCTTCATACGGCTTAACCTTCAGCCGTATTTGCTTCGGGTGAGGCGGATTTGCTTCCGCCGCCGGAGCCTGCAGGTTCTCTCGCACATGCGCGATGAGGCCCTGCTCGTACGCGTCGAATGCATTGACGCGCTCGAGCTGCTCAGCCGGTGTTGACACCACCAGGCTCTGCAGGGCCTCCATCCCGAAGATGCCTGCCATCTTCCGAGCCGACTCGAACTGTGAGTCGTTCAAATGGGAGAAGTCGTTCCTATCCATGGCAACGAACTTCGGAGAGGTTCAGGTAGTCTACCCGCGGTGGCGTAGATTGACTACTAGTGCTACCAAGTGTGACGGGGTCACACAGCACCTTGCGCTAGAGGAAGTTATCTTCCGAGAGTATACAAACTCTCAGTGAACGGCAGTTCACAGGTCCCCTCTTTAATTAAAGAGAGCGAAGTGACCTAAATAAGGTAGATTGTAAACTGAGTATATTTATAGGTAGGTTAAGTTTGGGTTTAATACAAACTATTAGTTACCAATAGAAATGCAATGTCATTTAACCAATGGTTGGCTTTGAACGACCTTGGTACCTTGTACCAAATATCCCGGAGTATGACGTGTCATACTCCTGAAGTGTGAAGTGTCACACTTCATGTAACAAGGGCACACTTAGAGCTACGTACCCCGTTACACTGAGGGTCGTTCGAGACCTCGGTGTCGCCCTCCTTGAGAAACAAGACGAGTAATGCATGGTGATGAGCAATGTGCCGATGATTCAAGAGGAAGATGAGCTGACTTACCTCCAGCTGTTCACGTTCACGTCGTTGGCGAGGATTAAGACGCTGGAGCGCGTTATTTACGGCACGATTGAGGCGCTTGGACATCCTGTGACTGGATGGTAAATTGGAGAATGAAGAAATGTCACAACGGGCACCAATACCGTGGCTTCCATTGCGACAGGGGCAGTTGTGGTGTAGTGATTTCTCCAGAGTTGCGGATAATCGCCCGTCGACAAAGATGCTGCACCGCCCAAGATGTTCAAGCGACGAACCCTCGGTCATGAGATGTACAGTGACTCCAAGGCGCAAGAGACTCGACGGCGTCACTACCGAACTCTCAACGGATATTGGATACGGTCTAGATGTGACTGAATCCAGGCTGTCCTAATGGACTGGCCGGATTCGCATTCAGCGGCCAAGAACTGACCATCTACGGTACGGACCCTCGGTGGCGGTTGGGATGAGTTCGCGGAAGCCTGAGCGACCCTAGGAGGACACGTTCACCGTCTGGGACAGGGCGCGGGCCGTTAAAGAAACTCATGCGACGGTGCAGACGACGCTTGGCGTGCAAGAAGATCCATAACGGATCATTGTTCACTTGATATTTGTAAACTTGATTAGGACTTCTTATTAGGAATAGACCCGAAAGGGTAAACATAATTACAGAGCAGAATTTCCACTCAAGCACACAGAGCGACGTCCGGCTTCGAGGTAAGCGTCTGGTCAAGCTTGTTTGAGTGTTTTATGCCTGTCGGTGAACTCGAAGCTCTATAGCGAGGGTTCATCCGGCAAGACCATGAGACTGTGTGTATTGGCCGATTACTTTTGGGAGGCTTTACGTGACGGCCTATTTGCACGACTGGAAGTGCTTGTATTGCATCCTTTTTATTCTTCCAACCGAGTGTTGAACACTCGGTGCCGTCGTAAAAGGCTTACGCGTGCCTAGTACCCTTCCGCTGTTGGGACCACGAGGATTCATAACATCTACTAGCTCTGCACGTGCTGGTAGCGTGTTCTTATTTTTACTGGTTGGCCTATATAAGTAGTTTACAAGGTCCAGTCTGTCCCGGT
>NW_003303558.1:64579-68314 GCF_000142945.1 Phytophthora infestans T30-4 | reverse complement strand
TCACCAATGGACACTACGGTCAAGCTGGAAGCTGCGAAAGAAGGTGATAAAGAACCCGGTTTGCCGTATCGTGAAGTAATTGGAGCATTAATGTACTTGGCGACAAGCACTCGCCCAGATCTTGCTTTTCCTGTTGGTTATTTGAGCCGTCATGTACAGCATCCGAACGCAGCACATGCAGGAGCACTAAAGCGAATTTTACGGTACTTAGTTGCAACGTCGAACCATGGCGTGTTCTTTTAGAACCAAGACAATGAAGCTGCAGAGAAGTTGGAAATCGACGGATATGTTGATGCTGATTGGGGCAATTGTCCGGACACGAAAAAAAGCGTAACTGGATATGTGATGATGATGGCGGGAGGACCGGTGACGTGGGCTGCGCGACGGCAAACAATTGGTGCGCTAAGCACTGCAGAAGCAGAATATGCTGCGGCTTGTGAGGCGTGTCAAGAAGGAGCTGCTATTAAGAACATCTTGCCGGAGATTGTCGGTAAGAGCACTCTGACATTTAAACTTGGAATTGACAACCAAGCAGCGATTTCACTAGCTACTCATCCCACGTACAGCAGAAAGTCACGTCATATTGAGT
This sequence comes from Phytophthora infestans T30-4, assembly GCF_000142945.1. NCBI lineage: Eukaryota > Oomycota > Peronosporomycetes > Peronosporales > Peronosporaceae > Phytophthora > Phytophthora infestans. The sequence continues at coordinate 67,725 of NW_003303558.1, read as the reverse complement.
TACGTCTACACTACGTGAGAGATATGGCTCGACAGAAAGGTGTTATACTATGGAACGTGAAAGAAGACGGAAATCCTGCGGACCTTCTGACGAAACCAATGGGGTTGACGCGGCTTGATAGGACAAAGACCATCATCGGTATGAAACCGAAGATCAGCAAGACTCGCCGTGAGACCGAAAGAGAGAAGTATCGTGAGGAAGTACTGTGTGGGAGCAGAGTGAAGAGAGATGAAGATTAGTTCCGAGAGAGCTATCTCGGAGGGCGGCGTGTTAAGATATTGGGTGAGCTGTACGACTTAGTAAGCACAGCACGTACAGTCCCAGAAGGAGAAAGGTGGTCGAAGACTAAGGACGGAAAGTTTAGCTGTAAGGACTCAAGAGATCTGGCCACAGTTTGCCTTTTGCTTTTGAGAGAGAAGCATACTCAAGAAGAAACCGTAGTTGCAGTCGAGGTAGTAAGGGAAGTAACAAGATTTTATTCGCTTTCTGCTACTGTCCAGAATACCAGTGTAACGGGGTTACATGGTGTGGAGCACACAGAGGTACGAAGTACCCGGAGAGTTAACAAACTCTCAGTACATAAGTTGGAGAGTTAACAAGGTCTCTCAGTACGTTGGCTGAAAGCCACACGTTATGCATTTGATTAGGTTTAACTATGCTAGATAGTTAAAGAGATACATTTACCCCTAGGCGGCTTGGCCGCAATAATAGTAAATAAAACACTTCTGGTTTTGAAGCATAAAAGTTAAGGTGTTAACTTTGAGCCCTGGTCTTGGGCTGTAAGTGTCCTTTGGATAAGGAACTTAGTATTAGTGACTCTTTGAGTCGAACGTCTTCCTCTGACGCTAAAGCTACGGCAGCCCCGCTGCAATTGGTAGCACTTGTAGTCAATCCCGCTCCTGAGTCGGTTGACTATATCCTCTGCGAGGATGGAACACCCCGTGTTCGCGAATTTGCCCCCGGCGCAGCAGGACGCGCTTACTAAGCTTATGTCCTTGCTTGGCCCGGAGGGCGTGGCTCATCTTGCATCGCAAGGTCCAGAGGCGGTCACTGCCAGGCTGGAATCGTTCTCCCGCTACGAGAACGCGCTCTTGGAGCATGTCCAAGAGAAGATGAGCGCAGCAACGGCGGCGGCGTCGATGACGCGTGAAGAGTCTATGAGACTGAAACCGCTCATGGTGAGCGTAAAAACCTTCGAGGGGAAGGATGGAGAAATTCTCCTTCTCTGGACCCGTGAGGTCGAGATGGCCATGGGACCGGCCCTGCTCCTGTCTGAGCATCAGCGCGTTGGCGCTGGCTATCTCCAGGCTTGGAGGTCGCGCTCGCGAATGGGCACTAACGTGCGGCACGTCTGTTGACGCTGCATTTCCCACTTGGGATCAGCTGAAGCAACAGCTTTCGCGCGTGTTCGCGCCGCCTAATCAGGCGTACCGTATCCGGTCAAAGTTCCTTGCTACCCGCCAGGGTAAGAAAGGATTTATTGGACTATGTCCAAGAGTTGAGAACTCTTATCGCCGGAATGGCGGCGGACCCTCTTCCGGAACTGGTCAGCGTGACCGTGTTCATGGAGGGACTTCGTGTGAGCGCAGCTCGAACGGAAGTGTTCCGTGTACACCCTAACTCTTTTGAAGAGGCGGTGGATGTGGCATTGAATGCCGAGCACAACTTCAGGTCGGCGCGACCTGGTTGGAGCGCTGGTAGCGCAAGCTCTTCGAGCGGTCCAGAGCCGATGGACCTCAGCTATGCTGAAGATGAAGAAGCGGAGCTTCTTGCTGCGGAGCAGCGCGCCGGCATCCGCCGATGCTTTGTGTGCAATAGCACTAAGCACTTGAGGGCCTATTGCCCTCTGCGCAAGAAGCGCGAGGCTCCGGCGAGCCAACCCTCCGGGTCATCGCCGGGAAACGGCAACTCCCAGTAGGCGCGGGGCGGCCTACTGGGGAAGAACTGAGTTCTGTTGTGCCTCGAAGAGGTAGAGGACAACGGGGCTCAGCCCCGAAGAGAGCTGAGCTCTCTTACGAGAAGAGTGTGTGCAAGCCGGGCTTGCTGGTCGTTCAAGCGAACGTGAAGGGCTTTGCAAAGCCATGGAGAGTCTTAATTGACTCGGGAGCCTCGGGCAACTACGCCCGTCGCTCCACCCTGGAAGGGAGTCAGCTGTATGCTGAGGCACTGGAAGTGCCAACGAGAGATACGATCTCTGTCCGTCTCGCGACGGGGACACTGGTAACTGTGTCGAAGGTCTCTGTCGACCTTGGAGTGAAGTTTGAGAACTTCGATAGCGTGGAGCGCTGTTTGGTCTTAGACCTGGATGCGAGGTATGACCTCATCCTTGGCATGGCATGGCTGGAACGTCATGATCCATGGATCGACTGGAAGTCGAAAACGCTGGGTGCGTCGCACCCTGCTCCTAGTGGAGCTTTGGTGAGTCATGAACCCACCTCTGCTAGGAAGCAGAAGCGCTTTTGGCGCGAGCACGAGGCCGAGGCGGCCGTAGTGCTGGACATTGGTATGTCCGAAATTGTTAGCAACGAGGTTGCTGTTTGCCCTGAGGGCGTACGTGGTGCGGCACGTTATCCGCGGAGCGGTGCAGGTCAGGTCAATGACCAACTGCTGGATCCTGGTGAGGACGAGCGCGGAGTGGCGCGTAATCCACTGAGTGGTATGAATCTGGTCGATGACCTACCGCTGCGTGACCCGAGGGTCGCGGTCGACTGCGAGTCGAGGCATCATGGGCGTGGCCCAGAAGACGCAGGTGAAGTGACACCTAGTTCACTGTGTGAAGGTCAAGAACCTCTTGGCTTTCAGCCGAGTGTCTTGCGAGACACTGTATCCTCTTCGAGGAGTGATGGTGCTGCTGCACCCGGTGGTGGTTGACGGAGATGTCGCCACACCGCCCTCATCCGGCCGGGCTCGGTCGCGGAGGGAGAGGAGAAGAAGGAGCAGGGCGTCTGTGACGTCTTCGACGTCGGACGATGTGTCCAACGTGACGAGCGGTGATGCTCCACGTGATTGCTGTGAACAGCTGTATACACTCGTGGAACGGGAGTGCCGGGGGGAGGTGGAAAGGGCGATATCAGCCCTTGAACACTCTGCCCCCTGGCCGAATGCTCCTGCTAAACTTGGGCGGAGAGTCCAACTGCATGACTTTG
>NW_003303558.1:59185-62626 GCF_000142945.1 Phytophthora infestans T30-4 | reverse complement strand
GATGTATAAGTGGGTCGGCACCTATGTACGCACGTGTGAGACGTGTCAACGGACAAAGTCCGCGCCGAGCACGGCAGCGCCATTGGCGAGTTTGCCTGTCCCCAAGGGATGCTGGCAGTCCATGAGTATGGACTTTGTGTTTGGCCTTCCCAAGGATAAGGCGGGAAACACAGGTATAGTGGTCTTTGTAGACCGATTGAGCAAGATGGCTCATTTAGCGGCAGTGCCGGACACCATTGATGGTGAAGGTACAGCTTTGCTGTTTTTAGACCGAGTCTTTCGCCAACATGGCTTGCCTGAGGCAATTGTCTCGGATCGAGATCCGCGCTTCACCGCGAAGTTCTGGACGTCCCTCTTCAGAGTGCTCGGCACTCGTTTGGACATGTCCACGGCGGACCATCCGCAGACCGATGGTCAAACCGAACGCGTGAATCGCGTTGTGGAGGATACCCTCCGAAGCGTATGCGCTGAGGCGCCAAAACGCTGGAGCCAGATGCTCCCACTCGTTGAGTTCGCATTAAATAATGCAGTGCACGCCTCGACAGGCTACACTCCGTTCTATGTGAACGGCTTGGTTAACCCTCGCGTCCCACTGACGCCGCCACGCAGTGGCTCAGGGCTTGGTGGGGGAGGGATAGCCGAGCGGCTAGCTGATGTCAGCCCTGTTGCGGTTCGCAAGCAAGTCGATGACTTTGTCTCTTTGAGACTGAGCGTAATGCGTCAAGTACGCGACGCTATGGCTGAAAGCCAAGACACGCAAAAGGAACATGCAGATGCCAAGGGCAGAAGCAATGTTGAGAGGTTTGAGGTCGGTGACCAAGTTTTATTAAACGCTAAAAACCTACCTACTCATGCAGTGTCTGCAGTCTTCAAGACGAAGTTAAGACCTCGGTTCATAGGACCGTTCAAGGTCGTGGCCAGGAAGGGCCTAGCGTATACGCTCAACCTTCCGAAGAAGATGCGCACGCATCCGGTCTTCTATGTCGGCTTGCTTAAGCCATACCAAGACCCTGCTCAGGTGAGCGCGGAGGCGTTGGCACCAACGGTGGCTGGGCCACGGACAGCTGCAGGGCAGCAGGTGGTAGAGCCACGGGAGGCTGAACCACAGCAAGTGGTGGATCCACAGATGGCTGATCAACAGCATGTGGCAGAGCCACAGATCGCGGAGCGAAGTGCTCGAGATGCAGGAGCAAGGCAAGCTGAACGTTCAGCCGAGCAGCTGGACGCTCAAGGTCCGAGACCTGGTTGTGAGTCAACAGTGGTGGCTCTAACCTATCCACAAGGTGGATCATCTCTTCGAGATCGACCGATGGGCGGTGAACGTTCGCGTCGTGGACGCCGGCGTCGTATGGACGCAGACGCCGTTCCGGCAAGTGCTGACTCTCCCCGCGAGAGCCCAGCTGAGGCAAGGCCTCCTCCTGCTCTGCTCGATGAGCATGGTGAGCTCCACTTTCACGTGGAACGCCTTGTGGCGTGGCGTAGACGCCAGGGTCGTACCCAGTACTTAGTGAAGTGGAGGGGTTACCCTCACTCACAGAACTCATGGGAGTTTGAGGGTATTCTCCGGCAAGATTGCCCTGACGTCGTTGACGCTTACGACCGGGCACATCATGTGCCGAAGCGCCACCATGGCGTGCGACAGCGTCGCCAGGCGCTGGGCGCCTCCCACTAGAGTGGGGAGCGATGAGGTCAGTAGTTGAGCTCAGGCTCTGACCAGTGGCTGCAGCAGCCAGCTCGTACGTATGAGCGGTGCTCGCAGCGGGAGCAGGAGGTGGAGAGACCTCGTAGTGTTAGGGACATGGTCCTGAAGGAAGCAGGTGCTTCGTGTTGTGCTGAACAAGGTTCAGGCACAAGCGTCTCGATAGACGCATAGTTGTTTTGAAACAACTTGCTCGATGAGCATGATCCAAATGTGGATGCGCTGTAACAGCGAAAGTGGTGTCCCGCACGGGGATCGAACCACTGGCCTTTGGCTTGACAGGCCGGAGCTCTACCATTGAGCTACAAGGGCGATGCCCGTACGTCAGTCCGAGAACGGACTACTCATGGTATGAGAGGGCTGCGCCCGGGTGGATTTGAACCACCGACCTGTGGCTTTCAAAGCCAGCGCTCGACCACTGAGCTGAAAGGGCGTTGCCCTTAAGCTTGTCCATTCAAGGACAACAGTTCATGGAGCGAGAGGGCTGCGCCCGGGTGGATTTGAGCCACCGACCTGTGGCTTTCAAAACCAGCGCTCGACCACTGAACTGAAAGGGCGTTGCCCTTAAGCTTGTCCAAGCCTGGACAATCGTTCATGGATCGAGTGGGCTGTGCCCTGGTGGGCTCGAACCACCGACCTGTGGCTCTCAAAGCCAACGCTCAACCATTGAGCTAAAAGGGTGTTGCCCTTAAGCTTGTCCAAGCGTGAACAATCGTTCATGGAACGAGAGGGCTGTGCCCTGGTGGGTTCGAACCACCGACCTATCGCTTGTGAAGCGAGTCTTCAACCGCTGAGCTGTTGTCGACGACTCGAATGAGTCAAGAGCATTGCTCTAAGCGGTTTGCAGCTCTTGGAGTAGGCGCGGAGCGCGAGCGTAGGTCTGAGACCGCTTGAGAGCAAGATGCGCGCTGCGCTTGGAGCATTGGGCCGTGGGCCGACGACGAGAAGTTGGGCATCAACGATGCGTAGGCGTTTGTGAGCTGACGGAGCTGTACAACGCTGGTGTGAGGTGTAGTAACCTCCGCCGTCTTAACAAGACGTGACCTCGCTGAGGAGAGTTTCGAGAACGGAATGTTCTCATCTTAGTGGGGGAGAGTGAAACGAAGTTACATGGTGTGGAGCACACAGGGGTACGAAGTACCCGGAGAGTTAACAAACTCTCAGTACATAAGTTGGAGAGTTAACAAGGTCTCTCAGTACGTTGGCTGAAAGCCACACGTTATGCATTTGATTAGGTTTAACTATGCTAGATAGTTAAAGAGATACATTTACCCCTAGGCGGCTTGGCCGCAATAATAGTAAATAAAACACTTCTGGTTTTGAAGCATAAAAGTTAAGGTGTTAACTTTGAGCCCTGGTCTTGGGCTGTAAGTGTCCTTTGGATAAGGAACTTAGTATCAGTGACTCTTTGAGTCGAACGTCTTCCTCTGACGCTAAAGCTACGGCAGCCCCGCTGCATAGTAGGTGTTATGAATCCTCGTGGTCCCAGCAGCGGAAGGGTACGAGGCACGGGTAAGCCTTTTACGAGGTCACCGAGTGTTCAACACTCGGTTGGAAGAATAAAAGGGATGCAATACAAGCACTCCCAGTCGTGCAAATAGGCAACAATAAGCCGTCACGTAAAACCTCCCGATAGTAATCGGCCAATACACAAAGTCTCTTGGCCTTGCCGGACGAGCCCTCGCTACAGAGCTTCGAGTTCACCGACAGGCATAACACACTCAAACAAGCTTGACCAGACG
>NW_003303558.1:55760-59085 GCF_000142945.1 Phytophthora infestans T30-4 | reverse complement strand
CTACCTTACCGATCAGCAGATGTCGGCTTTCCCGATCTTCTGACGCAGACGATCCACTTCAGTGGGTTCGTTCGCCCCTGGATCCACTTGGATATCATCAATCGTGACCTCCTCTGTGGTCAGTGGTACCTCCGGGATTACCGCCATACCTTCTCCAAGATCATCGGCGTGTAGATCCCCGCCTTCACGGTAGCAGACTTGTTCATCTTCGGTCTTTGTCTGATCCACCCTTGGATCCAGACACCGCGACTCCCCTTCGACCGTCATCCCTTCTGTCTTCGTGGGGTCGGGTATCCTGGTACTGGGGAAGTCACCGGTCGGATCCAGCCGGTCCTCTAACGAGTCTGAACCCGACAGTTCGGGTTTGACTAGCGTTGCCACTCTCGATAGGGATCCAGGCACTTTATCCAGTGGAAAGCTTGGATCCACTTGTGGATCGGCGGGATCCGGCTGTTCGGCTTTAGCCCTCTGCAATCCTTCATCCACCGACCCTGCGTTATCTAAGGGCCGACTCTGGGGATCGTCCCCCGTCATGGATCCAACCTCCATTGCTTGGATCTCAACCCGTCGATCTCTCTGCAGGATCTTTCGCGGAGTTGGATATGAAGGCCGATCCACCAAGGGGCCAGTTGGTTCCGCCGGGAGCTCCACCTCTCCGAGAGATTCGATCTCGGTAGTCGCCTCGTACACCAGATTCTGCCATTCTTTGTAGCGGCGGGATCCCACTGACACATATCCAGGTCGCCTAGGGATACCGTCCTTCGCCAACCATCGTCCGATCTCCTCATAATGGTCCAGTAATAGTCTCTTGTCGCTGACGTTCGTGACCTGGAGGTATTGCGATCGACCTGGTCCTTGGATTACGGTAGGTACCCATTTCTCGCCCCGAGTGACCCACAGTTTCTCATGTTCCACCCACTTTAACCGGTCTGACAGCTCCCAAGTTTCCCCGGGCTCGATCCAGGTGGTCTTATCCGCCCTTATGATCCTCATCTTCGCTCCATACAACGGCCGCCGTCCGCTGAGCTGGATCCGCATCTCGTCAGGGAAACAAAGTGTCCCATCCGCCAGATCCAACCTCACTCCGGCTGGCACCATGAAATCCATCCCAAGGATGGCGTCTTGACCAGCGAGATCCCCGACCCAAATGTCAAACCAATACACCAAACAACCTGCCAGCGTGATCTTGATTCGCGTTCTCCCGTTCGTACGGTATACGCCTTCACCAATCCCAACACAATCTTGGAATCGACTCCCATCCACTTGGCACCCAACCTTACGAGCAAAGGCGGTATCCAGTATAGACACCTCGGCACCACTATCTAGAAGTAGGATTGCTTTTTCATTGTTGATCTTGCCCCCTACCTTGGCTTGTCTGAACCACTTTCCTGAGGCATGGTACTTCCAGTATCCACGGGACTCCCCTGTTAGCAGATCCATGGATCCAACATCCTCAGATCCACAGGATCCAGTGACCAGACAGACCTTAGGTGGATCTGCAGTGACCTCACCCTTGGTAGGCTCAAACCATCGACCATGTTGGCGTTTCTCCCAGTAACCACGTGCCTCTCCTCTTTGTAGATCCAGGGTTGAAGAGACTTTGGATCTGGAAAACTCGTCCACTTGGCGCAAACTAGAGACCCTGGCAACTGACACTTCATGTAGATCACGTGTATTATCGACTGGATCTAGGGTCCTGCTACCTGGATCTAGCGATGTCTTGTTCACAAATGCATAAATGCAGTACCTAGAACGCTCGGCTCGTACCGGATTCAAACCCGGCGAGCGTCCTAGTTTAACATCTGCTCTGCCACTTCCGGCAACATCCCTCGATGCTTGGCTGGATCAAACCATTGGCGGATCTGGTTGTAGAATTCTTCCATCGGGACACTTGCCGACGTCGTGAATCTCGCCACACCCGCGACACACGTAGAAGCAATGATCCCCAGGATGACCTTTTCTTGCCACACTTCTCACAGACCAGATGTTTCCAGCATCCAGATTCAGTGTGCTTCCGGGATCCGCACTGCGAACACCTGACTTGTGCTGCCCCGTCCATGAGATCTCGGGATCTGTACATCCCACGGTCCCCGAGTACGGTATCCCCCGGTCGAGAGTTGTCTCCTGTCTTCGCCGTTCGATCGTTGGACGCAGTGAGACAGACTCGACGGTAATCTTCAGGGTCGGAGTCCGAGCCGTCGGATCCTGACTCAGTTCCTGAGTCGGGCGCCGTGACTTGGTGGACACGTCGAGCTGGGGCCGTAGGCGTCGGAGCCTTTTGGCGATATTTGCCGGACCCGACCGCCGCCTTCTTCTGGCGGTGTTTCGCGCGATCCACCGCCCGCAGTACTTCTTCAAGCTCGTCTGCGTCGGGAAGTCGTAGCAGGGTCAGCCTGTCGGCCAGATCCACATCTCCCAACGTCTCGATGAAATGATCCACGTGTTCCCGCAGTACCTTGGATCCCCCATCCTTGATCTTCAACTTGGCCCGTAGACCGGCCACATTTAGTCAATGTAGGTATTCCAACGGGGATTCATCCGATCTGCGGCGAGTGTGGTAGTATTGTCGTGCCACCGACACTCTCAATCCACAGTACTGGGTCTGAAACTGCGCAGCAAATCTGGCCACTTGTTTCTGGTTGATCTGCCCAGCTGCCGATACCAGTTCCTGGCTGGTCCCGCTAGCAGATCCGCAAAGTTTAAACACTTCTCAGCATCCGATGCTTGATCTCTCATGAGGGCCGACTTGACTTTGCTGATTCATGTTCTCGCTCGGTCCTCATCTTGGATCCTTGCCCGTGAATTCCTTCAGATCCGATATGGCTGAGATCCGTACCCTCTGGATCATGGACGATCCACCTGCCCCGGCTGTGGCTGTTGCTACCACTGCTGACGACGTGGATGGGCCATCCAGATCATCTGGGTCGAACTCATCATGGAAGTTGTCTCCCTCCACGGACTCCATCTCCACGTCTCGTGCTCCATGTTCGTGGAGCACTTGCGCTTGTGGCACGGGCGCTCTCAGACCCTGTTCGGCCAGGAAACGACTCATCGCAGCTTCGAAGTGTCGCTGCAGGGTGCCCAAGGAAGTGTCGGAAGAGCCTGTGGCCGTCTGGTCCACTGGCGAGACCGGATCCGTGAGGCGATTACCTTGAGCCCGATCTGACGATAATCCCACTGGCTTCTTGCCGGATCTGGCTCGATCGTGGCTGGATTGTGTCAGATCACGCGTAGGGCCTACTGGATCCCGAGCCTTCGCGCTCACAGGGACTTCCTGTCCTAAGGGTCCTCGCCCGCGCTTCCAGCATGGATGCCCCGGAGGGTC
>NW_003303558.1:51079-55516 GCF_000142945.1 Phytophthora infestans T30-4 | reverse complement strand
CGATGCCTGACTCCGTAAGCAAACGTAATAGATCTTTGACTGCCACCAACTTGTTCGCCGTTTTCGTTGGTGCTCTCACCGGTTCCCTTGGATCTTCGATCTGTCGTGGATTCAGGATCTGCATGACAGGATCTTGATGCAGGAAGTCGCGTAAAGCTTGGTGGCGATACACAAACTCGAGATCCTTGTCGGACCAGCTTGACCTGGATCCAGCTTGGTCTTCTTCCGACTCTGGAGCTTGCATCTTCTTCCGCGTAGTCTTACTCGTTTTCGTTTTCTTTCTTGTTTCTTCGACTAGCGGGCTTGGGTTTAGGTACGGTGTTGGCTTAACCGGTGAATCTGCAAATGCATACCGTTTCGCCTTCACTTTCCCTTGTTTTGTTAGCGGATCTTGACTTGCGTCAAGATCCGCAGGGGTCCCCGAGGGGACCTGGGGAGGATAGAGAGGTTTCTCTTCTAGATCCGGATCCGGATCCACCTCTCTTCCATCGACAGAGTTCCTCCCAAAACCCCATCGATCCGCGGATCTTGTTTCATTCAGCAGCGTCTTCGTTGATCCGACCTCCGACGACGCCTCTTCCCCTGGCTCAATCTTCACTTGAGCATCTTCTTGGGACTCACGGTGAAATCCCGAGTCACCAAAAGATCCGGGCACGCGCACCATTGTGGTGTAGCGGGATCAGCAAAATCTGCGAGATTGCCAGATCCAACTTACCAACTGCGCCCAGACACCGACTAACGGAGGGGGTCCCCCGATGATCCGTGTTCTGCTGAACTTTCCTCACCTTGTGTACCCGTCGGTAGGGCGGGATCTGCTCTCTCGGTAACTTCCGAAGAGTTCAAGTGGTGAAGCTTGAGTGTCTTGGCGAGACGTGGGGATGGGGTGGAGCAGCAGTGGAAAATCTTCACTCTGCGTCCGTGGATGGTTCCGTATCCTAAGCGAATATTCGAGCTTATGGATCCGGGGCCTAGATCGTGGATCTAGCCGTAGGGTTGCCTTGCGGGTGTGTCCCCTTGCCTTTGTGTTGTCCTTTAAGTCGTACTTGCCGCCTCCTGTGACGGGATCTTGAGAGTTGAGAACCTCTAGGGTGTAACCGACCAAGTAGTAAATTCGGTTAACCTGTCGGATCTGCACGAGTAAAGGAAAAGCTCACTAGGTTGTAGGATCTGGCCAATGTATTATCCAGTTATCACTACCAACACTAGATTCGCAATTCCCAACCTTCTCGGAGCTCGTACGGCCAATGTAGTTCCGGTTCTTGAGGGCGGGAAAGCACTTGCGTGATACTGTGCAAATTGAGGACTGTATTGATATTTAAGCCTATACCTGCCGGGGTTTCTACCTTTTATGTCTTTCATCTGCTAAATCCCTTACCAGGCTCGGCTGCATGTCCCTTCTTCCCTTGACCCATCATCCCAGCTGTATTATCTTCAGATCCACCGGATATATGACGTAATCATTATGGTCACCCTATTATGGGTACACTCATCAGGATCCAGGTCGCTTGGATCCACTTCACTTGAAAGTGTACACTCGTCGTGGATCTGAGCTCTCCACTCATCCAACATCATCTCGCAACCGTCTGTGATCTCCACTGTCCCACGGAAGTTCTAGATCCACTGCATCCATCATACCTATACCCTGGATCCAGGTCCCTTAAGGCGGGATCCTCCCTCCTTGGATCCTAACTCGAAAGCATGGGATCCGGGTCCCCTCGCGGTGGATCTTGACTCCTCGTTAGCCGTGGCTACTAGATCCACCTTTAGAGGGCACCTACCATCCTTCCTTCATAGGATCCACACCCGATCCACTCTTATATAGTATATCCCATATCCATCTAAGTGAATCCAAGTAAGGGTGGATCCGAGGTAAGTCTTGGTGGATCTTGCCTTCTCGTACATCGCTCATACCAGATCCATCGTCACTTCATACGGGGCGCTGCTCGTCATGGCTAATCCACCACCGGCAACTTGCATCCGTGCCAGCCAACCCAAATCCTCTCTAATCACTTGAAATTGTCATTGATTCGGGATAGTGACCCCGCGTCAGGCCCATTCTCTTATTTCTGAGAAAGCACTTTACCACACCGACCCTTAGGCGGATCCGCCATGGGTGGATCCCACATAGTCGTTGGTCACCACCTCCTCTTGGGTCAGGCGCAACTCGTCACGGAGTCGGTCCAAGCTCGCGTCCGCGGCTGCCCTAGCAGCCTGAGAATCCTCCAGATCCCGCTCGAGGTCGTGGATCCGGGATTGGAGCTGGTGGATCTCAGACCAGGCGAGCGCCATCTCCCTAAGGAGATGGTCGTTGTCATCTCGCATGCCATCTCGTTGACGGGAGGCGCGATCCTGACGTCCGGTCAAGTCGCGGATCTCGACCGCTTGATCAGCCAACAAGAGTCGTAGGTCCTGCGAACGAGAGGCCGCACGGTGCTCCCACCCCTGGATCTCCATAGCCTGGTCATGGACTTGGGCTTGCAAGGTTTGAAGTTGGGTAGTGTGCAGAGACGCAGCTTGGTCTTGGGCATTTTAAGCCGTCTGGAGCTCCGCCGTCAAGGTTTGCACCTGATCGGAAAGAGCCTGGGCTAGAACCCGCAGATCGGTGGGCGGCATTGAAGACGGACTGACCGGAGGGGTGGTGGATGGGGCCTTGCCCGGCGATTTGCCAGTACGCTTGGCGGGAGACATGTGTCACGAAGAGGAGAAGGCGGTTGTGGATGCTGGTAGTGCACGTCGTGAACGCTGTTGTGCAGCGCCGATAACGTACAGGAGGCGATTGTGGTGAAGTGCTTTCTCAGAAATAAGAGAATGGACCTGACGCGGGGTCGCTATCCCGAATCAGTGACAATTTCAAGTGATTAGAGAGGATTTGGATTGTCTGGCACGGATGCAAGTTGTCTGTGGTGGATTAGCCATGACGAGCAGCACCCCGTATGAAATGACGGTGGATCTGGTATGAGTGATGTACGGGAAGGCAAGATCCACCAAGACCTATCTCGGATCCACCCTTACCTGGACTCACTTAGATGGATATGGGATATACTATATACGGGTGGATCGAGTGTGGATCCTATGAAGGAAAGATGGTAGGTGCCATCTGAAGGTGGATCTAGTAACCACGGCTAACAAGAAGTCAAGATCCACCGCGAGGTGTCCCGGATCCCATACTTCCGAGTTCGGATCCAAGGAGAGAAGGATTCCCGCATAGGAGGAACCCTGAATCCGAGATACAGAGATGATGGAGGTAGTGGATCTCGAGCTTTCGTGGGACCATGGAGATCACAGACGGTTGCAAGATGATGTTGGATGATTGGAGAGCTCAGATCCACGACGAGTGTACACTTACAGTGAAGTGGATCCAAGCGACCTGGATCCGGATGAGTGTACCCATAATAGGGTGACCATAATGATTACGCCATGGATCCGGTGGATCTGAAGATAAGACAGCTGGGATGATGGGTCAAGGAAAGAAGGGACATGCAGCCGAGCCTGGTAAGGAATTTAACAAGTGAAAGACATAGAAGGTAGAAATCCAGGCAGGTATAGGTTTAACTATCAATACAGACTTCTATTTGCACAGTAACACGCAAGTGCCTTCCTGCCCTCAAGAACCGGAACTACATTGGCCGTACGAGCTCGGAGAAGGTTGGGAATTGCGAATCTAGTGTTGGTAGTGATAACTGGATAATACATTGGCCAGATCCTACAACCTACTGAGCTTTTCCTTTACTTGTGCAGATCCGACAGGTTAACCGAATTTACTACTTGGTCGGTTACACCCTAGAGGTTCTCAACTCTCAAGATCCCGTCACAGGAGGCGACAAGTACAACGCAAAGGAAAACGCAAAGGCAAGGGAACACACCCGCAAGGCAACCCTACGGCCAGATCCACGATCTAGGCCCCGGATCCATAAGCTCGAATATTCGCTTAGGATTCGGAACCATCCACGGACGCAGAGTGAAGATTTTCCACTGCTGCTCCACCCCATCCCCACGTCTCGCCAAGACACTCAAGCTTCACCACTTGAACTCTTCGGAAGTTACCGAGAGAGCAGATCCCGCCCTACCGACGGGTACACAAGGTGAGGAAAGTTCAGCAGAACACGGATCATCGGGGGACCCCCTCCGTTAGTCGGTGTCTGGGCGCAGTTGGTAAGTTGGATCTGGCAATCTCGCAGATTTTGCTGATCCCGCTACACCACAATGGTGCGCGTGCCCGGGGCTGCGGTGCTACTGGTGACGTCGCTACCTATTGTGGAGATCACTGAGAATTGTCTGGAAGGCGCAACTACAGGCTTAGTGTCGTCTTACAACACGTTGATCAGTATGGTCATTCTGACGTTCTCGGACGCCATCAGCTCGTCCAGTGCAGACCTGGAGAGAGACTTTTCGGACCAAGTGATCGCTCAGGATTCATCCGAGACGCGTACTCAAGTG
>NW_003303558.1:37673-40225 GCF_000142945.1 Phytophthora infestans T30-4 | reverse complement strand
AGGAGGGCCTCGGCCTACGGTGGGAGCTTTGGGGCAATCCTGGACGCCGCCTGGTGTTTACGGCTCCTAAAGGTATCATGATCCGGGACGACGTCCCTTCTCTCCTCCATTTCGATCCCGGAACTGTCCAACCATACGGTGTATGGTTTACCCTATTGATCCGGCCTGTTCTCAGCGGTTTTTGGTACAAAAAACATGAGGGGATTTTGCCATCCCGCCCACTTTCGTTCACCCTAACGCTAAAGTCGAACGAGCTGAATTACGGAGCGGTGGAGAAGGAGATACTCGCGCTCCTGCGGGTGTGGATCTCAATTACAACCTGCTGGTGAATAGATCCATCCGGATCTTGACTCGATACTCTACGCTCGCTTGGTTGTTCAAGTCGGCCGGTCTACAAGGACGACTCGGACAATGGGCAGCTTTACTCTCACCTTCGACACTGGAGATCGTGAAATGTTCGAAAGGGGAAGACGATATCCTGGGGGGTTTTGGCCGCGAGCATCACACCCAGAGCCAAGATGGACGAAGCACTGACTAGGCTCGCTCCTCAGAAAGCGCCCAAACGCCAGACCCAGATCCCGATCCCGACTGTACAAGTGGATGAGGATCTATACGTCCTGAGATTCGATGGATCTGCTCGCGTGCGACGCGGAGGAGGAGCATACAGCGCAATACTGTGGAAACTGCCCGGATGGGAAGTGGTAAGGGCTAGATCCACTTACGCGGAAGGCCTCACCGTCAATGAAGCGGAGTATAACGGACTCCTTCTGGGTTTGGATTTACTAAAGGGACAAGATCAAAAAAGGCTGGTGATTTGTGGGGATTCAAATTTGGTAATCAGACAGGTGCGAGGCGAGATTGACTGCAAGGCCCCGGCCCTAACACTGTTACGGCAGAAAGTGATGATCCACCTGCGTGGATGGTTGAATCACGAGTTGGTGCATGTCAAGCGAGATTGGAATGCCAGTGCAGACAGCTTGGCCAGTGCCGCTTTACGGAATCAATGTGGAGTCGAAGTGGAGAGAGAAGCCGGGCATCAGGATCTCGTTACATTGAACCGACTAGACGAAGTGGTGGTAGTGGGATCCGGGAAAAGGACAGTCCAGGTGATGGCCGTCACTAGGTCCAGAGGAAGGATTGGATCGAGTCCCCAGATTCTCGATGAATCATTTGTGAAGAATGTCCGCATCGAGCAGATCCTCAAAGCACAGAACGAAGAAGCGTGGATCTGGAGACTAAAGAAATATTTGATGGGGGATGTACGAGACCTGAGGCGGGAGGATACCAAATCCTACAGTATTATCGCTATTGATTATGCAGTGGATCTGAATGATTTGCTCTTCTTTTGTCCCCCTACGAAACGAGTCAGCAAGGATCGAGACGGATTGATGAGATTGGTGATGCCGGAAACCTTGCAACAGGATGTCCTACACCACTATCACGCTAGCTTGGAAGGCGGACATCAGGGTATTGGTCGGACCTACCAACGGATCCGGGAATGTTTTCACTGGAGGGGACTATTCAAGAGCGTACAACGGTATGTCGAGGAATGTGTGGATTGTGAGGACTGTGGGACAGGCAAGGGCAGACCCACAATCGAAGGGGAGTCACCTGGGAATGTCCAAGTGACTTACCCGTTTCAGATCATAGCCATGGATCACATCCCCTCGCTACCCAAGTCAGTCAAAGGAAGCACCGAGCTGTTGATCTGGGTGGATCTGTTTACCGGTTACGTGATAGCCAAGGCTAGCTCGTCCAGAGCTGCACAAACCATCGCCGAATCGTACGAGGAGTGTGTTTTTCGGAGATTTGGGGCCAGTGAGATAATTCGGCATGATCGGGAGCCAGGTGTTATGTCTGACTTTTTTCGAGCCTTCAACCGGATCCTGGGGCAGAGACAGCGGGCGACTATGGCATATTGTCCCCAAGCCAATGGATCGGCCGAACGCATGGTACAGACGATCACGAGGGCGCTCAAAATGTATGTTCAGGATTTGAGATCAGAGGGATTGGGATGAGTACGCAGAACGACTCCCCTTCGCGATGAACACCGCCCAAGACAGGATCCAGTGTGACACCCCATTTTACTTGATACATGAGTGGGATCCTAAATATATCCTAGAAGCAGCTATTCCGGTAGATAGTACCAAGAAAAGGAACCGAGATCCAAGACGATGGCGATACCAAGTCCAGAAATATTACCGGCAAGCCAGGTCCCAAGTGAACGAACGGCTGCGAAGTGCGATACAGGATCGAGCGGATCGACACAACGAAGACGCTCGTCCACATCAAATCCAAGTTGGATCGCAGGTGTGGCTGTATTTGGATCGAGTGAAGGAAGGATACGCCCGCAAACTAGCCCACCCATGGCACGGACCGTTCCGAGTAAGTGAGAAGATAGGGGAACACGCTGTGAATTTGGAAACGGCAGGTACCGAATATCGCTTGTTCCCCGTAGTACACATATCCAAGCTAAAACTGGTCAAGGAATATCCGGATCGGCCGCAAATCCGTCTTTCGGTGGATGAATCCAACCGGGTGGATTTCGATCC
>NW_003303558.1:34003-35516 GCF_000142945.1 Phytophthora infestans T30-4 | reverse complement strand
GTCTTCCGAGCTGCCGAGTCCACAACCAGTGGGAATGGTACGTTTGGCCTTCGCCTTACCGGATTCAGATCCCACCGGTCGAGATCCAATGGAGGCTGGTCGGGGGACGGTAGACACCGTCACGGATGGTCCAGCAGTGAGCCGAACCGGACACGGTCGTAGATGCTGCTGGCCCCGTCATAGAAGAAGCAATTGCCGATAATCCAGTCGACGAAACCGCCTGAGACGACGTCGTGATAGTGGATCCAGTTCGGGAACCAGATCCGGACTTCGGCGGCGCAGCAGCGGACCCAGTCTTGGATGCAGGGCCTTCCTTCGACGCCTTGGATGCGGGACCAGTCGGATACTGTCTTGGATCCTGATCCTGATTAGGACGACGCGGCCGCAGTCTTGGTAGCGGATCCTGTCTTGGATCCAGATCCAGATGTTGACGACGTGACCGCAGACTTGGTAGTGGATCCTGTCTTGGATCGTCGGCACGACTGCAGCAGATACATGTTTGGAGAATACCGCGACACTGGATCCGGTCGTGGAAGCGACTATAGCAGCAGAGCTGACACTGGATCCGGCCTTGGACGCCACCTTGGCAGTAGAACCGACTTTGGACTTGGCCTTGGCAGGAGCTCTAACCGGGGAAGAATCCCGAGTTTTTTTATGAGGCCGGGGGGATCCAATACCGGAAGCAGGGGATGCGCTGCGTGGTCGTTTTGCAACCGATGGATCCGCCCCACCTAGTGACTGCCGAGGGGCTGAGGCGTTAGCGGCCGGGGGCGATCCAGTAAGAGGAGAGAGTGGATCCGCGGATCCAGTTCAAGGGGAGAGTGGACCCGTGATGACAACGGCCACCAAATTCAAACGCCGACGCGCCATGTCACGCTCGGACAAACTTCGGTCACGCTCCAGAACCAGTTGCTGGTGCTGAGTACGGACGGTAGCAAGCTAATCCTGTAGCTGCATCGACGTTGTCTTGACATCTTTCAATTTGTCACCTGGATCAACAAAACAAGTGAATATGCGATTACAAGAAGGAAACAAGAGAGGATCCACGTACTTATGCGACGAATCTCGGATTCCAGCTCCGTTTACGTCCGCTTGGCATCTGCCCACTCGGTGGCTGCCTTGTCGCGCTGAAGCTCGGTATCCGTCAGCTTGTCCTGGATCTCGTCCCGGGCTTGAGTCATGCGCACGAACTCTTCAAGCGCATTGTCTCGCCCAGCTGACAACTTCTCGATCGACCCTTTGGCATCCTTCGGCTCGTCAGAGAGACGAGCCAGGGCGACATTTGGCGACGAGGTAGGTGGATTAGGCGCGTAAGATCCTCCGCGGGTTGGCCCTCATGCAGATCCACCATGGGCGGATCCCACATAGTCGTCGGTAACCAGTCAACGCAGCTCGTCGCGGAGGCGATCCAAGCTCTCGTCAGCAGCCACGCTATCAGCTTGAGCACCGCTCCAGATCGAGGATTTGCGATTGGAGCTGGGTGGGTCTCGGATCTGCGAGCACCATCTCACGA
>NW_003303558.1:13025-32567 GCF_000142945.1 Phytophthora infestans T30-4 | reverse complement strand
TTCTAGTGTTGGTAGTGATAACTGGATAATACATTGGCCAGATCCTACAACCTAGTGAGCTTTTCCTATACACGTGCAGATCCGACGAGTTAACCGAATTTACTACTTGGTCGGTTATACCCTAGAGGCTCTCAACTCTCAAGATCCCGTCACAGGAGGCGGCAAGTACGACGCAAAGGAACGCAAAGGCAAGGTACACACCCGCAAGGCAACCCTACGGTCAGATCCACGCTCTAGGCCCTGGATCCACCAAGCTCGAATATTCGCTTGGGATCCAGAAACAACTACGGACGCAGAGTGAAGATCTTACCACTACTGCTCCACCCCATCCCCACGTCTGGCCAAGACACTCAAGCTTCACCACTTGAACTCTTTGGAAGTTACCGAGAGAGCAGATACCGCCCTACCCGACGGGTACACAAGGTGAGGAAAGTTCAGCAGAACACGGATCATCGGGGGACCCCCTCCGTTAGTCGGTGTCTGGGCGCAGTTGGTAAGTTAGATCCGGCAATCTCGCAGATTTTGCTGATCCCGCTACACTACACCTGCTTGAAGCCGCTGAATCTCAAAGTTACCCTGGTTTGCATTGTCTTCAACACTGAACGCGTACTCTATGACATATATATCTTATCTGAAAATATTCAGGGCTTTCTTCCTGAAGTCTTCGTAACAGCCATACAGCTCGCTACGGTTCTTAAATGCATAAGTGAACATGAATCGAGAAAAGTCGTCGATGAAGATCAAGAAGTAACGACAGCCAGTAAGGCTAGGCACAGGTAGTGGACCACAGATATCTGAATGAACTTTTGACAAAGATGATGTAGCACGTTTAACAACTCTATTAGAGTAAAATGGGGAGCGGTGTGACTTCGCTAACGTGCAGGCAACACAAAAGCAATATGTCTTGGACCTAGAGGTATAGAGCCATCGAGTCCATGTATGGCCTGACTCCTAGATAGGTCATTCAAGACACGAACGTTAGGGTGTCCAAGGCGTTTATGTATGAGCAGAAAGGAACGTTGCTTACCTGAGGCAATAAGAGCCGCTGGAAGTGCCGCTGGTTTGGCTTGGAACTGATACAGATCCGTGTTGGTAGCCATGAGCGCTTTGATCTTGAAGCGCTGGTCAGTTTGCATAGAGCACTGTTTGCGGTCAAAGTTGAAGCGAAAGTCGTGCTTCACAGCTGCTGGAATTGAAAGCAAACTGAATTGGAGCTGGGGAGCATACAGGACGCCATGAAGGATAAGCTTCTGCATAGTGCCCTTGGGGTCAGTGACTTCCAGATCGACCCGTCCAATGCCTTCGATGGGGATTTGGTTATTACCACCAACCGTAATGGATCCACCACTGGAGGTGATGTCGGTAAACCACTGAGACTCATGGGTGACGTGTCGAGTGCAGCCAGAGTCGATTGTCCAGGTGGGATCGGGTTCTATCTTGGCTTGAGCAGTGAGGCTAAACGGGAGATTGACTGTGGTAGCAACAGCGATGAGACCGGTGTCACGACGTCCTTGGCGAGTTACCTTGCGGTTGTTTCCAGAATCACTGTCGTCGTCATCGTCATTGTCTGACTCAAGCGGGCGGTCCTTGTAGCGATCTTGACCGCGTTGTTTGCCGCCATTTCCGTGCTTGTTCTTGCTACTACTGTTGTTGCCCTTGAAGTCGCGGTTGTTATTATTCTTGCCGTGTCGCCCATTGCCACCTTTGTTCGAGCTCTGGTACGGGTGATCGCGTTTCGAGTTACCCTTGAAGGCGAAGTTAGCAGGTAGCACTGTCCCAGCCTTCACTCGTCCATCTCGCAAATCCTTTTGAAGGCCTCGGCATTGGCGAATGTTGTGGCGTGGGCGATCACAGTAGGAACAGACATTGGCGCTGTCACGGCCTTGGGCTTGTGACACAGGAGGTCCGGTAGCCACTAGAGCTCTCTCACCCTTGGTTGCAGAGGACTCTGGTGTGCCCTTGGCCAAGGTGTAGCGCTCTTGAGCTTGAAGATCGCGAACCTTGCCTTCAATGCTCTGCTTGAGGTCTTCATACGGGATATACTTCCGCTGGCCCTTCCAGATGCGGAGATCGTCCTTCCACGACTTGGGCATCGAGTGGAACAGGTAGATAGACTTCTGTCCCTCGGTCATCACCGATTCGGTGGCTTCTGACGCGGCTTTCATCGCGTTCTCAAGCTTGAGAAAGAACTCAGTTAAGTCGGAGCCTTCCTCATACTTGATCTCCATCAAGTAGTGTTGAATGAAGTACGGATCACCATGAAAGGCTGCTCCCTCGTACTTCTGGCAGATGTAGCTGAAAATCTCGAAGGATGTCGTGAGATTCTTGACGAGCCGCACGTGCATGTTGTCCATCGTTTTCATCAAGAAGGCTTTGGTCTTGGCTTCTTGTCGACGGCGTTCGCGCTGGCTAAGAGGCTGGCTCTTCTCTTTCTTGGCGCGTTTGCGTGCACGGCGAGCCTCGCGATGGTTAAATGGTCGAAGTACCGGGAGGTCCTTCCTCTTGATTGACGTATCAGAGCTGGCTCCAGAGTCTTCGTCCGAGTCCGAGGGCGGCTTGAGCTCGTCGTCGCTCTCGTCGTAGTTCACAGCGTCGGAGTCGATTTCGACGTTCTTGGTAGTTTTGGCATGCGGTTCATCGTTGGCATCAGACATATCGCTGCCGCTGTCTTCACTCTCGTCTTCCGACACACCGTCGTAGTCGGGCTGCTTCACGTAGCCGAGTAGATGCTTGCCATCTAGAGCTGCGCACACACGGGTCTTCCAGACGTCGAAATTCTCGGCGCCGATGAGACGTGGGAAGTCGTCGCTTGAGGCTTGACTTGGGCTCATAACCTGAGCTCGTATGACAGGTCGAGAAGAAGTAGGGAGAAGAAGAAGATGTTACTTGTTGGCGTCAAAAGACGAAGTGAGTACTTTATTAGTATTAGGAAGCCATGAATAGCTGTACACCAGCCATTAGTGTTTGTATAGTTTAGGCCAGTCATACCGACTTAAACAGGACCTCCTAAATCCCATTATAATATTTTGGAGTGACCAGGTCAAGGTAATCAGACTGTTTAGAGGCTACTTCAACAGAACAGGATAACCCGCCGGAGTCCTTTAGGCGCTTTACAAGTATTCGCTGGTCAAACTATCGCTACCGAGACTATAATCTTGAGGTTCCATTAAGTTTAATGATTGACGCGGTTAGCTCAACCATGGAGTCGAAACTTAAAGCGAAGTTTCACTACTTGAGCTCTTCGGAAGCTACCGAGAGAGCAAGATCCCGCCCAACCCAAGGTGAGGAAAGTTCAGCAGATCACGGATCATCGGGGGAACCCTCCGATAGTCGGTGTCTGGGCGCAGTTGGTAAGTTGGATCCAGCAATCTCGCAGATTTTGCTAATCCCGCTGTACCACAGCAATGCCACGAGGAATGCTAAAGGTCGATGTGGAGACCGAGGAGAAGAGCTCTCAACCGCTGCTAGAGGCTCTAACTGTAAAATGATCCTCCGCCGCGCTCGCGCAGCTAAGTCGATGAATTTCGACTTTGAGAATGAGAGTTTGTGACGTACACATCCTCATTCTGATTGTGCAGTAAACTGAACCTAAGTGGGCGAGGATGTAACGAGGTACGTAGCCCCAAGTGTACCCTTAGTTATATGAAGTGTGACACGCCACACTTCAGGATATGTTACATGGTACCAGGGTCGTTCGAGGCCAACCATTGGCTGATGACATTGCTTTTATATAGGTGACTTATAGTTTGTATATTTAACTCAAGCTTAGTCTACCTATAAATATATTTAGTTTACAACTTACCTTAAATTGGCTACTTCGCTCCCTTAGGCAAAAGGGACCTGTGAACTGCCGTTCACGGAGAGTTTGTATACTCTCGGAAGCCAACTTCCTCTAGCGCAAGGTGTTGTGTGACCCCGTCACAAGTAACCAGCAGCCCAGCCTTAAAATTATTTGTATCATTATTCGACTGTCGAGAACACATACGATTTGTATGTTTCTCGACGCCGGCAACCTAAAATAGGTACTACCTCCGTCCTACAAGACGTTTACAATTTCTATTTTTGTGCCATTGAGCGTCGTTTATGTACGCTTTTAGCACGCTAAAGCATTCATTCGAACGCTCGTTACGAGTGCTACAGCTACGTCTTTCCTGCGCTACGTTAACGAGCCACCGGAGGAAGATAACACTGTCACAATTTGGGTGATTCTGGGGTGCGACAGGAAAATCTTCGCCACACTTTATGAAGTGACGTTTTTTTGTTTTGTTTCCGCAGCAAGAAAGGAAAGGCGTAATCACAAATTAAGCTTCTCCACGCATCTAAACGGATCGTTCAATCATCACAAAGGTAATATAAAGTTCTAGCTAAAACTGAACTTAGTGGAACTTTAACGTTACCGTTAGTTCATTTTCCACCAATCCTAAAGCGAATAATGAAAATTCACCAATTAGCTGTAGCTAATATAAAATAAACTGACAAATCCAATGGGTCTAAGACTTTAATGTGTACCACATTTGAACCAAATGTTAAATGTCTTTTCCAAAAGTTACAACTTGTCCGGACTAAATTTTAGTCTGGCACAATGGTCTCTGTCCAGTACCCGGGAACGTGGGGGTCATTCCAGGAGCTGTGCGTCTCGACGGGATGACCCGAGGTCCTGTAGCTACTTCTCGTCCGGCCGTCCCGTCAGGATGGTTTCCTTTAAGCTCGACGACTCGAGTGCCCCAGGCCGAGCCCGTTAGAGTGGCTCTATAAGGTGGTCCAGGAACGCTGATTCTCATTCAGCGTGGGACTAAGGCACCTAGCGCCATCGGGTCTCTTCCCAGAGTTCCCTGTTGTCCCACGAGGCCGGACGGCAGGTGAAGTGAACTCTTCGATCAAGTGTAAGAGAAGTGGTGTAGTGTATGTGAGGAAGGGAAGGTGTTGGACCTCTCTTCCGGTTAGCTCTCAGTCTTATATTTCTCTCCTTCTACTCAAGAGGAAGACAAGTCAATAAACAAGCTTATATTCTTTTAAGTGTTCCAATCTACCGTTCCGGCCACTGAACGAGACCGTACTCCCTGAACAGCCGCGGACTACCCGACCCTTGAAGTAGGAGGTATACGACATCTGGTGGAGAAGCAGGGTAGTCTGCTTGCTGGATAAGGTCTTGTTTCAAGTGAAGACCCGCTGAGGACGTAAGAAGGAAGCTACCTCACGGACGGAATGGCATCTACTAACACCGGAGAAGATGTGGGCGACACCACCAGAGAGGAAGAAGGTCAGACTGGGCGTGTACCTTCGAGGATACGATTCAGTCTGTCGACTACGAAAGGCCTCCAAAGTGCAATTCATCGTTGACCATGCCGCTAACCGGCTTGGCAGGAACGGTTCAAGTACTGGTGTCGAGCCACCCGCGGACGCTTTGTTCTCCGGGGTCCCCGCGACCATCACTACGGAAGAATTGGGCCCGATGCTAACCCTAGACGGCGGAGGCGGTCAAAGTATGGTGCAAGGCTGGCTCAACTCCCTCAACTGGTTGGGGTCGGTGGCTCCCCCGGAGATTGCGGCGGCTATGGAGAGAATTGATGGGAATTGTCACTTCGCCCCCCCCCCCTCAAACGACTCGGGTGAGGACTGCGATCCCGTCTTACCAAGGTTTCACTATCCGAACCCCGACTACGGCGTATGGGCAAGATTTCAACCCGTACTTCTCTCTACCGGCTGTCCCTGAGAACACAGGACGGGCTTCCCCGCGGAGCGCTCCTCCGAGGGTCACTAACGCTCCTCCTTGAAGTCTCCAGCCTACGGGGGGGGGGCATATAAGGTGGCGTAAGGAACGCTCCAGCAGTAACGATTCCCGCACCTCAGAGTGTTCCCACCCAAGCCTCAGCTCCTAACGTTCGAGTCCCTACTCAGGCTCCGGGGTCTCGAACTTCGACTACCGGTGGGATCGCGTACGGGACCGGCCCTACTGGGACAACCGGAGTATACCGAGGAAACGGAGGAACTGCGGCCTCTGTCAGAACTCAACAGAGTCTCGCGTACGGTGGCTATGGAAGCAACTCCTACTACGCTTCACCGACGTATGGTAACACACCTTCAACGACTAGTGGCCAGTACGGCATGCCTACTAGCATCCGGAACGCTATCCGTATGCTTCAACCGTTCTACTCGGAAGGAGCGTCTGTGGAAAGGGCTCGATCGTTCTGGGAAGCCTTCGAAAGTGCAACTATCGGATTGGATAAACCCCTACAACTCCGTGCTTTCCGGGAGTGCTTGAATAGCAAGGTCGGAAAAAATTGGTGGATGTACTCGCGCATCAACAGCTTTGAGGCCCTGAGAACTCGGTTTCACAACCAGTTCATCAGTCAAACCCCGTTGCCACTGATCGAGAGCCTTAAGAACACTAAGCGACCCCGGGGGATGTCCGCCGAAGTGTGGGGTGACATGATTTCGAGTCTCTGCAACGATGCACAGTGCTACGTTCCTCAAATGCGTCACCCGTACTTTCTGTCGGGACACCGGAACCGGGATTGGAGGAACGCTCTTACGACGACCATGATTGACTCCATCCCTGCGGCTGTGGCCCTGTTGCTCCTCAAGAATATGCATCGTCATGTCGGAGATGACTCCGAGCTCATTAATGTTCCGTCCCCTATAGCTTCCCAAGAGAACGCTGTCCTCGAACGCATGATGAACATGATACAGCAGACGCGGAATCTACTCGCTCAACAGCAGCAACAGCAACTTCAGCAACGACAGCAGTTGCTGGAGCATCCCATGGCGGCCGCCTATGCTGCTCCGACTATGAATGTGGCTGCAGCATACTTTCCTCCTGGACCGAGCGCTTCCCTGCTTATTAGCCTACCGGAACGCTTCCTATTACGCCTATAAGGGGCGTTCATGTAGGACCTGATTTATGCACCCAAGATGGTTATCTCGTGTGTGGTCGATGTCACACTCTGGGGTGTAGTCGAATTCACTGTCGTCGCGGCAAAGCCACCTGCCCTCACTGTAAGGAAGTGGGTCACATCGGTGCTGAGTGTGAGCGTGACCCTCCTAGCGGATTCCGAAGCACCCAGCCGAGGAACGGTCGCAAGTGCTTCATGTGTGATGAACCGGGTCACATGCTTGCTGAGTGTCCTCTCAAGATGTCGCTGAAGAGACTCGGCGCTCCTGCCGGGACGACGACTAGACCCGTCCTAGGCCAGGCGCCCAACCAGCAGTGATGGGAGCGAGAGGGAGGGGAAGGGAGTGTCGCTCCTTCCTCTTGTCTATGGATCGACACAAATGGGAACGCTTTGAACTCCGCGGAGGAGTCGACCGAGAGGTATGAAGTGTGCCCCATTGTGGGTGGAATGAGTTCCGCCTTGCTGGAAGAAAGTGAAATGACTGTGACTGAAGAGTATATGACGAGGACTGAGGAACAACTACCGCTTGTGAACGACGGAGGTACTGAGCCCGAATGGAACGGTGCGTCGGTGGTCCCGAGCGCGGCCGGCAGTTGGAGGATAAAAAAAAGCATTGGGGACGGAGGAAGGCTCAGGACCCGTACGGGACGGTCCCTCGATAGCCGCGGACTTCGACGAGCGTTGGAGTACAAACCAAGGAGTACTCACGAGAGAAGACCAAGAGAGTGAGAGCGTAGCAGTGGATGGAGAAATAATCGAAGAAGGGGAAGCGGAGGAGACGCGACCTCGGGCGTCCCCGGCGGAACGAGATTACCCGACGACGCCAACCAACCACAAGAATGTGGTTTCGAGTGTGCTAGATCTTGATGAGGAGAATGAAGGGTCCGAAGACCACCCACTACAAAATGAGTTACCCCAAGACGTGACAGCGGTACTCGAAAGAACACCCCGAAAAGAGGGTGGAGCTATGGAAGCAAGTGTCCCAATCTCGAGGGTAGAACCACGAGCGAGGGAGGAGGACGTGACCCCTCCCGAAAGAAGCGACCCCTCCGGAGGGAACTCTGAGGACGTCGCTCATCCTAGTTCTATACCAAATGAACCCGAGAAGGAGCTTTCGCTCGCGAGAGTGTTCTCCAAGGAAGAACTGGAGGCTTTGAAAAACGGAGGACCATCTGAGCTGGCCGAAGAGAAGGAAGAGTATGACAAAAAAACTCGAAGACCGACTGTTCCCTCATGATGAGGTAGAACTGAAGCGCTGGTTGGTCGAAAACGCGGAGCAGTCGAAGGAGTTATCTCATGCCCAGTTGAGTGTCCCGCTCGACATTCCTGACGAGAGACTAGCGAGGACCCGAGATTCTTCTTCTGGTCGACTGTCTACTCCCGAGTACTGGCTAGAGTAGTTCTAAAGGACGCTGGCCTCGTCCGGTGAAGCGAAGCGCGCCAACCGTATCTTCAAAGAGGAATCACCGGTCCTGATCAACTCAGTGACATCGGGCGACTCGGATTACCGAGACGAAGGAGGCGGGACTTCGACGAAGAGGTTCTCATGGCAGGATGTGCCGAAGAAGATAGTACACTTCCCGGAGTTGAAGATACCTCCTCAGCCGGGAGAGATGTGACCCGTGGACCACTCCGTAGTGGAAGATAATTTCACGCTGGCCCTGGAAGGTTCTCCAGAGTGGCTCTCTGACCTCAGCAGAACCGAGTACGGTTTGCTGGTCTCTCGAGGGATTGTGCCTGACACATGGCGTGCCGTGGTGCGGCGAGCAGTATACTTCCTCGTAAAATATGAAGCTTCAGGCGGAGGCGGGTGTGAGGTGTGTATTGGCGAAGGATCGCAAGAAGAAGAGAAGAAAGACAACTCCCCGCCCCCTACTGAGCTCCAAGACCTCCTAACCAGGACCGAAGAACTACTTGAGCGCCTCGTTGCTCCCTTTGATTCGCGGTTGAAGGAGCTACTAACTAAGAAGATTTCGGAACTCTACGAGAAGAGCGCAGATCAACTACGTTTAAAGATCCTCGAGAGGAGTTCACCTTGTCGACTCTGTCGTTGGAAGAGTCCTGATCCTAAGCTCTCCCCTAAGCTGAAACAAGTCAGTTTCGACTGTTCCTCTCTGTATAACGACCGTACGGAAGCTCTCGGTTCAAAATGTTCCTCCCGAGATACGGAGAACGGATTTTACGGCTATATTAACGTCGTCGCCGACGCCCCTGGGCCCAACCCCAAGCCGGGCCTGGTGGAAGTGCCGAGTGGGTGATCGGATCAGTGGGAGGTGTGGAAGCTCTATCGTGGGGTTTTATCGAGAGCCTCCCAGCCGAACTTCTCATTGACGCTGGGGCCGTAGCGTGTCTAGTGCACCGGCGTGTATTGAAGCGTCTCGGTTTGACTAACTCCCCTCTCCTACCGTACGTCGGTAGTCTGAACGGTGTGTCCGGGTCTACGCTTGTTATCGAAGGAGTCATCTACTTACCCGTGACGTTGGGATCCGTCGAGAGGAGAATACCGTTTGCCGTCGAACATAAGCTGTACGTCGACACCATCCTAGGCATCAACGCACTCAAAGACTTCCGAGCCGTGGTGGACTTAATGAGAACACTGTTACGCTGAAAGACACGGGTGAGGTGTTCTTCCTAGGATCTCCTCGAGTGGAGAAATCTTACCTGTCACGTATCTCGTCTACTGCTCGAATCCGCCCTGGTGGACAAGCTCTCGGGGTCGCTGGAGCTCAAGGTCAAATGGTTGACGGAGCCACCGCTCTAGTAGAAGGACTTGCCGAGTTGGATTACTCCATTTAAGTCGCTAGAACTCTGTGCACAGTGTACAACGACCAAGTGATCGTGGAAGTATGCGACCCCTCCATCGAGGACGCCGTCATCAAGAGAAGTACTAGATTGGCGAGTATTACTGTGATCCCCGAGACAGCGTCTCAACTAGGAAATACTACGGGCATTAAACGCGAGGCTGCGCAATCGGGCGAGACACAGACTATGAACCGGGAAGCACAAGACCATCGGGTACACTCTGTCATTATAGCCTCTAGTACTACTGTTGAAGCCGCTAAGGAGTCCGTACCCGGACTGGATCGAGTACTCAAGGAGGAGCTAAAAGTCGACTTGGACGAGTCCAAGTTGGGGAGCGAACAAAAGGGACTGTTCACGGAGTTCCTCCAACCGTTCAGGGACATGTTCGTCGAGACCTCGATGCGCCCCGGACGTGCGAGTCTACTCAGGTTTTCTATCAATATTGGAGACCATCAGCCTATACAACAACCCCCTTACCGAGTGTCCAAAGCGGAAGGAGACGTGATGGAGTCCGAAATACAAGAGTACTTGAGCCAAGAACTCATACGACCCTCTTCTAGTCCTTGGGCAAGCCCGGTGTTTATGACCCGCAAACCTGATGGCGGTATACGGTTCTGCATCGACTATCGGAGACTGAACGCCGTCACTATCAAAGACTGCTACTCATTGACGATATCTTGGATGTGCTAGGAAATGTTAAACTGTTCTCTACGATGGACATTGCGTCCGGCTACTGGAGCGTTCCGATGGCCGCAGGAAGTGTAGAGAAGACAGCCTTCACTTGCAACTATGGCCTCTTCGAGTGGCTCGTAATGCCCTTTGGACAGTGTAATGTTGTCCCGGCCTTCGAACGACTGATGGAGACTGCGCTTGTCGACCTTAAGTGGAGGACTTGTTTAGTGTACCTCGACGACTGTGTGGTTTTCAATGAAGACTTTCCTACTCACCTGGTACGACTAAGCAAGTCTTGGAACGGTTCCGATCTGCTGGGTTCAATCTCAAGATGAAGAAGTGTAAGTGGGCTCGTGACCAGGTAGCGTGCTTGGGACACATCGTCACTCCTTCTGGCATCTTGCCTAACCCCGAGAAAGTCAAGTCGGTGATGAATGTGTTAAGACCGCACGACTTGCACACTGTGAGAGCGCTCCTAAGTTTGACTAGTTACTTCAGGCAGTACATCCCGGGGTACGCGGCCATATCGCCCCCAATAGAACGGCTCAAGATGAAGGGAGCTCGGTTCTTTTGGAGCGACGACTGCGAAGCCGCTTTCCTGCAACTCAAGCGTAAGCTGGTGGAACCTCCTATCCTTGTGTATCCTGACTTTTCAAGACGCTTCCATCTGTATGTGTACTCATCCCAACTCGCCGTGGGAGCGTGCTTGATGCAAACCGTGAAGGGGCGCGAGAGCGTCGTTGTCTATGCGAGTAAACTACTAGTTGGTTCCGAGAAGAACTGGGTCCATAAGGAGGATGGTACTTCAGAAATCGAGTGTTGGGGCACTGTATGGGCCAGCGTAAGCTTCGCTGCTACTTGGATCGCTGTGCGTTCGACCTGTACACGGATCACAAAGCTTTGACATGGGTCTTCAACGAGACTAACCGCACGAGTAACGCTAAGCTGGCTAGGTGGGCCATGAAACTGTCTCAGCTGCGCTTCAAGGTGTTCCACAAGCCCGGTACTTCTATGGATCATGTGGATGGTCTCGCTAGGCTTCACACTCAAACCATCAACGCAATCTCCATGGCGGAACTACTCAATGATGCTGACGACGCTTCCCCTAGTACTGTCGAAGTCAGGGAGACTACGCCTCTCGACTCGACTCCGCTCCCTACGGGATCCTTGTTAGAGAACGCTGACGACTCTAGTTCGGTAGTGTCACCCGACGAGGCGAAGAAGAGGCTACTGACCAGCTCTTGGTGTCCCCGGTTGATGTGTTCGGGCTACAACAAACTCGCTTCGTGGAAGAACAGAAGAGGACTACTTGGATCCAAGCTATAATAACGTTCCTAAGCGATGGAGCTCTAGCTCTGGACCCTCAAATGCGCACTAAGATCCTGCTGATGGCTCCTAACTACTCGGTGAAGAACGGTGTGCCCATGCGTTGCGTGCACTTAAGAGCTCGAGCCGGTCCCGCGTCTAGCCTTTGTTGAAGTGCCCGTGATTCCCCTGCTTTTTATATGGACCGTACTACATCATTGTCATAAGGATGTACTTGCCGCTCATGTCGGAGTTACAAAGACGCTCGACAAAGTACGCAAGCACGCTTACTGGCACGGTTGGAAGAAGGATGTGGCCGAATATATTCGAGAATGTACCGTTTGCGGCAGTGGTAAAGGCTATCGCCGTTGGGGGAACGGACCGATGCAGAGGATGCCCGTACAAGAACTTTATGGGCCCTTCTCGCTACTGGTGGTGAATGCAATAGGTCCCTAGTGGCTACTCCTCGAGGCAACAAGTTCATACTCGTCTTCGCCGACTACTTTACCCGATGCGTCAAAGTGTTCCCCGTGGCTCGCTTAGACACTGTGACGTTCGTAGAGATAATGGTGAGCGAGGTGATCTCACGGCATGGGGTTCCCGAGAAGCTGTTGAGCGACCAAGGCTCCAACTGCATATCGAGCTTAGCTCGATCCTTCTACGAAGCGCTCGGAATCAAGAAGTTGTTTGGCTGCTTATCACCCTCAGACACAGGGTCTAGTCGAACGCTTCAATGATACGCTAATCGGGTTGCTAAAGATGTATGTCAACGAAACGTAAAATGACTGAGATTTGTATCTACCCCGAGTACTATTCGCGTACCGTTCGTCTTACCACGAGGCTCTTAAAGACCGTCCGTTCTTCAGCCTGTATGGCCGGGACCCTGTGTTATCTCTAGACCCCGCATTCCTTAACACGAACAACGAGTGGAAGTGTAACGAAGTCGCCAGTTGCCACTGAAAACTACTCCTGTCTCTATGAGATACGAGACGCCTAGTGGAACGCCAGCTCCTGAAGGCCCAGGAGCAGACACTAACAACGACTGCGTAACCAAGTGTCAGCTAAGTTCAAGGAGGAAGACCCAGTATGGGTCTACCAGTACTTCCGAGCTCGTCGCGGAGAGAAGACCACGAAGAAGCTCGCTTTCTCGTGGCATGGCTCTTACCGTGTGGTTGGGACTGTGGGAGAGAGCTCCTATCGCGTGGCTATTCCTACCCACCCTAACCGAGTGGTGACTATTAACGTCAATCGGTTGAAGCGTTTCCAAGGACGGTAGAGCAGACCGTTCCCGTCCGAAGTACCTGATGGAGTCCAGACGAGCCTTGGGACCGACGGCGACGGGCCTTTGTCGGAAAGAGACCTTCCGTCTACTAGCTTTGTGGAGAGACTCTTGATTGGAGGGGAAGAGACAGCCCTGACTGGGGTTCCCTGCCCAGTGATCGACATAATCGCTAAGTGCAAGAAGAACCGACAAGAACGGTTCCTAGTGTTGCTGGCAACCTATGAGACTCTCCGGAGACCTTGGAACGCTCTGTTGCCCACCTACGCAGCTCTACTCAAGGCGCTCAAAGAAACCCGTCGTCGAGAAGAGAGCCTGCCTGAATTACGTCGCAGTGCGCGGTTAGAAGATGCTAACGCCGCTGTGGACAAAGAGGAACTACGCTTCTAGGAGAGGAGAGCAGTGAAGTACTTATCGATTGAGTCTGAGTAAAGTCTCCACCCCGTCTTCCTCGGAAGGGTTCTGAGGGACACCTCTTACTGTACTCTGCACATTTTTGGATTCTACATTACGGGTGACTACTCTACTACCTGCTAAAAAGTAAAACCGCGGTTCCAAGATGAAGAACGAAAACGATAAATGAGGGATGAATCGCGGATGAATAAAAAAGAAACTTAGAGGACGATACTACTTTGCCTACGCCCGTCCTGTCGGAACGGTTCTGGGCTCTTACGGATAACTAACGCCTCAGTGGTCTTACTTTAGGCTGCTTTGTCGGATTGCTTCATTGGCAAGGTGGGGGCGGAGCGCTCTCTTGGTGAGCTCGACTTCCTAGTTGCTGACGGAGGCCGCGAGGCCAAACGTCTCCGAGGGGACACTGCCTTCTTCAACGAAGACGCAGAGCGCGACTGCGAACGCTTGCGCGTACCGTCCCGCGACGCTCGGACTGGCGGACGAGTCGTCGTTTTGCCGTCGGATTGTTTATCGGGGGTGGCGTTGTGTTTTTTCACGTGTGAAGGTGATCTCGTTATATCACGCCTAGGCTGCTTACTCGCCTTAGTCGTCGAAGCCCTAGTCGGAGACTTCGAACGAGAAGCCGAACGCTCCTCCGAGCGTGACCGCCGAGACTTCTTGCGCACCGGTGATCGCGATCATGACCGTGGAGGAGAAGCCGAACGTCTAGGCGACGCGGCACGCGCCTTGAGCTTGCCTTTAGATCGTGGGGGTGAAGGGGACCGCTTGCGCGCCGAACTAACTCGAGACTTGTTCAGGAATGAAGAGCTACGAGACGGAGAACGGGTACGCTTCGCGTGCCCCTTCGACTTCAGAGGCTTGTGGGAGAGCTGCAGACGCTTATTGGGACGCTTGTCGTCCTCACAGCTCTCATCTGAACTAGAAGACAGGCGCAGCGTTTTCTTAGCGGGACAGAGGTCCTCGGAGTCACTCCCGGCTTCGTCTTCTTCGTAGGCTGACACCTCCTCATTCGCCTCCTCCCAGACCGTGGTATACGTACCGTCCGTACGTTCGTAAGTCGCATAGCCCGCGGAGTCGGCTTCGGACGAGTCGAGAGGAGTTACCTTGGGTGTCCGATAAACTCCCTCTTCCCGTTCGCGTGAGAGCTTAGCCGACATTTTCTGGAGACGAGGACAGTGGCTTAGCGCGTGCCAGACCCCTTTCGAACGGTTTCCCACCCAATGGGGCTCGTGGTCCTCCTTCGACTTCATGTCCAGCAGAACGAGCGCTATATCCCGATCCGTGAGCTGACTGTCCGGCTTGGAGCTGTTCGAGTCCAGGGCTCCGGTGTGCTTTAACAACTCTGTGATGGTCGTGAAGCCTCCCTCATCGATGGGAACGGTTTAAGAGCGTTCTTCACTTTACGCGAGTACGCACCCGAGTCACGCGAGTAGACCTTGGAAAGGTTGTCGATAACCGGACCGCTATAGAATTTGGCGTCTGGAGCGTTCCGACCCGGCTGTCCCCCCATCCACATGAGACGACGTCGGTGATCGCAACTCTCGAACAACCGGAGGAAGCCGAAGTAGCCCCAAGTCTCGATGCAGATGCTCAGAAACCAGACGTGCGCGACCACCGCCACCGTCTTGGCCTTGCGATGATGAGCCTGGGCGCTGAAGTCTTTAACGGGACATTTGTCTGCCAGTCCCAGAACTTGGAATGGTTCTCATTCCAGAAACGCCAGTGAGAAGCGTACACGTGGGGATAGTCTTGCGGGTTGGTTGTACCACAAGTGAGAACCCGACCACGGGTAGGCTAGCTGGACCAAGCTCGGCCGCTTCGTAGTGGATCCTCTTCAGGTCGTCGACAATTAGGGATGGAGTCGTGTCCGACAGCTTGAGTGGTAACACATACGACGACCAGGGGTGACTCTGACGCTTCTTACCGGAGCGAGAACGCTCCGTTACCGTCTTCTTCTTCGTTGAACCGGAACTGGCGCTCTTAAGCGGGAACCGACCGTCCTGCGTGAAGCGTGAGTGCCGAGGCGGCTTTCCGCAAGTGGGTTGCCGAGACGGTTTGGGCATGATCACTATCGGTCCCGTCAAAGCGTCCGCGGCCATCCCCGTGTCGTCCGGGATTGCCGTAGCGATGTCGTCCAGCAACTCGAGGCCGGTGGAGCTAGCGTTTGCGGCGAGGATGTCGCGCATGATGACGCTCGTCGGCCGGAGGATTGTGGTGTAGCGGGACCAGCAAAATCTGTGAGATTGCTGGATCCAACTTGCCAACTGCGCCTAGACACCGACTAACGGAGGGGGTTCCCCGATGATCCGTGTTCTGCTGAACTTTCCTCACCTTGGGTACCCGTCGGTAGGGCGGGATCTTGCTCTCTCGGTAACTTCCGAAGGGTTCAAGTGGTGAAGCTTGAGTGTCTTGGCGAGACGTGGGGATGGGGTGGAGCAGCAGTGGTAATGTATTCACTCCGCGTCCGTGGTTGGTTCTGAATCCTAAGCGAATATTCGAGCTTATGGATCCAGGGCCTAGATCGTGGATCTGGCCGTAGGGTTGCCTTGTGAGTGTGTTCTGTGGTGTAGTGATTTCTCCGTGGTCGCGGATTATCACCCGTCGACAAAGACGTGACACCGCCCAAGTTGTTTAAGCGACGAACCCTCGATCGGGTGATGTACGGAGACGCCAAGGTGCAAGGGACTCGACGGCGTCACCTCCGAGTTTTCAACAAGTATCGGATACGGCCCTATGTCACTGAATCCAGGCTGTCCTTATTATTAATAATGGACTGGCCGGATTCGCATTCAGCGGACCATCTACGGTACGAACCCTCAGTGGCGGTTGGGATGAGTTCGCGGAACACTCAGCGACCTTTGGAAGACACGTTTACCGTCTGGGACAGGGCGCGGACCGTTAAAGATGCTCATGCGACGGTGCAGACGACGCTTGGCATGCAAGAAGATCCATAACGGATCATTGTTCACTTGATATTTGTATACTTGATTAGGACTTCTTATTAGAAATAGACCCGAAAGGGTAAGCTTAAATACAGAACAGAATTTCCACTCAAGCACACAGAGCGACGTCCGGCTTCAAGGTAAGCGTCAGGTCAAGCTTGTTTGAGTGTGTTATGCCTGTCGGTGAACTCGAAGCTCTGTAGCGAGGGTTCATCCGGCAAGGCCAAGAGACTTTGTGTATTGGCCGATTATTATCGGGAGGTTTTTACGTGACGGCTTATTGTTGCCTATTTGCACGACTGGGAGTGCTTTAATTGCCTCCTTTTTATTTCTTCCAGCCGAGTGTTGAACACTCGGTGATCTCGTAAAAGGCTTACCCGTGCCTGGTACCCTTCCGCTGTTGGGACCACGAGGATTCAAAACACCTGCTAGCTTTGCTCGTGCTAGTAGCGTGTTCTTATTTTTACTGGTTGGCCTATATAAGTAGTTTACAAGGTCCAGTTTGTCCCGGTGCAAGGGCAGAACTGGGGTCTTCAGGTCCGCCCGAACGATCGTTTACTATTCTAGTAGACGTATTGTTGTGGGAACATCCTAACTACATTTGTAGCTAGAGTTCACGTGGGATTTCCAACACCACAACTGGTGCCGCGACCCGGGAACAGATTGTGACCATTGTGAACTGTTTGTATGGCCTTCCAGTTTACGAGCTACTAAGAGAAGAAGAACAAGAAAAAGACAAGAAACATGGCGAAAGGACAACCGACGGTACCAGTTACGCCTGCCAAGTCTGGCGGGGCTCGCAACGAGAGTTCAAGCCCGGCTGCGCGCTTTGCAGCCGGCACCGAGCTTTCAGTGAGCTTCGACGACGAAGCAGACATCGGTCCTGACGCCCACGATTATGAAGATTACGAAGACAAGACGCCGGCTCCAGAGCCAGGCGCAGCGACGCCGGAAACGGCCACGCTATCATCGGGGCTGAGCGGGACGACCAGGTCCCGTTCGAGGAACCTCGCCGACGAGCTCGATGATGTTGCGGGACCGGAACCGGCCTATGATGATTATGACGATGGGACCGAGGGTTCTAAGCCTTCGGTGGCGAGTGCAAAGCATTCAGCACTGCTGAAGGCACCTCGCCCACCTATCAACGGTGATACACCAGCCGCCAAGCGCGTTTTCGACCGCGCACAAGCGCTGATGCAGAATGATGAGTGGATGCAGCTGTTCAAGCCCATCCCCAAGAAAAAAGCCGACTGGCCTGCGCTTGCGCAGGAACTTTAATACCCAGTCAACTCGGTTTCGACTAGCCAAGTCGCCGAGGATTCAGTTTCGCTACTGTTGTCGCTGGGGTTCGAGAATGAGACGTACCCATCGACGATGTCGCTCCAGGATTGGAGTCCACATGAACCCGGAGCTGCTCTCCAGAAATGGAAGAAGAAGCTTCGGAAGGCGTTTGGCGCTGTTGGCATCAATGCCGGAAAGCAGCCTGTGAGTCGACCCGATGATTCAAGATGAAGATCCGTCTAAGATTCCACTGCCGCCGACGCCCCAACGACTTGTTCGTACTCCTCCGATCAAGCGTGGGGCTGAGCGTGGTGCCTTTGGCACTACCGAAGCTTCACCGTACTTTCAAGACTCGCACATGGTTACGCCACGTTCGGAGAGCCGTATGCAACGTATTTACGCAAGTAACGAGGGTTCGTTCGGTCGCCGAGACGGTGCGCGAGCTCCCAAAGGTGGTGCCGGACGTCGTCAAGTCGACAGCGATGGTTCGTCCAGTGACGATGACATTTTGGTGCGTACATTCGACGAGGAAGATCCTCAACTAGAGTTGATGCGTCAGATGAATGAGCTAGCGACGCTGAACGACGTGGACCCAACACCGAGGATTGAAATGGCTTCGCACCGACCGCTGGATCGCATCACGCCGTTCTCAGGCTCTCGCAACAAGAGCGAGAACTGTATGCAGTGGCTCCGTGGGTTCGTCTATGAAATGACTGGAACCCACACAGATGCCGATAAATGGTGCATTTCATTTGAGCTAAGTCTCCGGGACGGAGCCATTCATTGGTTCCGTCAACTTCCGAAGAAGACGAAGCGCAAGTGGAAGCTGTTGAGCGATGCGTTCATCCGCTACTACTGCTCGCAGTTCACGCAGACGGCACTGTCGCGTTACTACTCCGCCAAGCGGGAACGTAATGAACATCTGTGCGACTACATAAACAGGCTGAATGGCTACGCTCGGACCGTCCGTCTACACCTCGAGAAGAGTGGTCGCGACGCGAAAGAACACGTACAGCAGCTCCTAGCAACATGCGATGATGACAAGCTGGCGGAGAGTCTCTACCACGCTCGAGTCGCCGACATTCACGAGCTCGAAGAGATCATCGAAGATGTTCTCAAGGGCAAGGAGAGAATGGCCAAGCGTGACAGTGAGTACCGATACTCCAAGAGTCGTGATACGCGACGCGACGATGGGTACGCCCGCAACAATCGGCGTGATGACCGTCGCCGCGATGACAACCGCAACAAACCAAGAGTGACACTCATTGAAGCCACGGTGGACGACCTACTAGCTGAATTAGAAGGTCGTTAAGCTGCTCAGGGAGGCACCGAGTACTCAAACGAAGATCCGAACGCTTACGACGATGTCCAAGATGAGTACAACGACTTTCAGCCTGATAATACGGACGGTGATTTCTCATTGGACGAAAACGACCGATACCTCGCCGCTGCTAACGAAAATGAGCGCCGTGCAGCTGCTGAAGGCACCTACGCACGTTCAGACAACCGTCAACCACGTGGAAACATGCCTGATCGCGATAATGGCTTCAATCAAGATCGCCGAGGTGGTGACCGTGGGTTCAATCAGGACCAACGCGGTCGACGTGACTTCAACCGCGACAACCGACGCCCACAGTACGGACCATGCGCGGTGTGCGGTGGCATGAGTCACTCCGCCCACTACTGTAACAAGCGATGCAAGTTCTGCAAACAACTCCACGATGCTGGACAATGCGAACTTTTCCGCAACTTCCAAGACCTTGCCAAATTTGTGCGCACTAAAGGCACGTAGGATGAGCTCCCGCCAGAACTCAAGGCCGTCGTTCAAGAACGTTATTTAAACTAGGCAGCCCGCCAACTACAACTGGGGTTGGTCCCTATCGGGCTGCCACAGCTAACCGAGCCTTCAATGAAAGCAGAGTGTATCTTTGCTTTTATGGGGCGGAGTGAATGG
>NW_003303558.1:11967-12925 GCF_000142945.1 Phytophthora infestans T30-4 | reverse complement strand
AGAAATAGTGGAGTGGTGCTGATGCTGATGAGGGCACCAGCGAGGGTTCGCTCGGCTTGGTTTCGAGTGCAGCGCGAGACGAGCCCAAGGGTCACTCCACGATGATGAAGTTGAACCCTGGCGAGAGACAGGGGTGGTGGTCGGCCAAGAAATTCGACCGACGGATCAGAATGAGAGCTCTGGTGCAAGGCGCTGTGAGCGACCAGCGAACGAGGATTCTCCTCGACACAGGAGCGAGCGTTAGTGTGATCACTGACGCCTTTGCTAAGAAGTTGCGACTCCGAGATGTACCCGATCACGGACGCCGCATTGACATTCAAGGTATTAACGAAGGCAAGGTGTCTACGCCGCGGCGAGCGTGCGTCAAGATTACGCTCGGATGGGAGATGGTGTACGAGTTTGAGATGTGGGTAATGGCGCATAGTGCAGGCGTCGACGTGGTACTCGGGACCGACTTTATGATCCCAGCTGGGATCCGGTTGGACCTGTTTCACGGTGCGGCGCAATTACCGCACGAAGTCCAAATCCCGCTGATAAAGACCAAGAACATGATCGACAGCGAAGAATACGGCTCCCATGTTAGCGCCGGGCCACCCGAGCGGTTGGACATTGAAGCGCACGAGTGGCGAGAATATCGACTAGCGAAGCGTCAAGTCGGGCTGGAAGAACACGTACTGTGGGTTCGTCGAACGAACAAGCTAATCCCGTCAGTGACGAGGTTTCGACGTGGACGGCCTCAGAGCATTCGATTGACAAACGTGTCTGATCGAACTGTGTACCTGCCAGCACACGACTCGATCGCGATGTGGATTCCAGATGGGGATTTGCCACGAGGTGACGGCTATGTGCGTCTGGAGTCCAAGAAGTACCAAGACTGGCAAGTGTTGGCCTACGAAGGTTGTAGAGACCGCGAGCTCATTTCAGCGTGAATGCGAAATTAACGAACAATGGCTTGCCA
>NW_003303558.1:0-7723 GCF_000142945.1 Phytophthora infestans T30-4 | reverse complement strand
TGATTCAAGAGGTCTTGCAGAACTGTCACGACTCGCTGGAAGGAGGACATCAAGGTGTGGTGAGAACGTTCCACCGCGTTAAGTCCGATTATTATTGGATCAGCTTGTACGCCGACGTGGAGAAGCATGTGAAGTCATGTCCAGATTGCAGCTCGAGTAAAAGCCGTCCACAGCTTCGTGGATACTCACCTGGTAACGTGCTAGCCGAACGACCTTTCCAGATCGTCTCGATGGATTTTGTGATCCCACTACCGAAATCTCGCAGGGGCAACACGGCGTTGCTCCTATTTCAGTGCTCGTTCACGGGATTCGTTATTGTCAAGGCTATGTCAGATACGACTGCACTGAGTGTTGCCCAAGTGTTCGAAGAATGTGTGTACCGACGGTTCGGAGCCCCATCATTAATACGGCATGACCGCGACCCACGCTTCATGAGCGAGGTGTTCCAAGCGTTCGCAGAGATGATGCAGTCAAGATCAAGAGCGACTTTGAGCTATAGGCCACAGGCTAATGGACAGCAGGAACGCTCGGTGAAGTCAG
The DNA here is from genome assembly GCF_000142945.1 of Phytophthora infestans T30-4. Taxonomy (NCBI): domain Eukaryota; phylum Oomycota; class Peronosporomycetes; order Peronosporales; family Peronosporaceae; genus Phytophthora; species Phytophthora infestans. The sequence goes on along the minus strand of NW_003303558.1, from coordinate 7,183 downwards.
TGATGGGGTCCGTACGGGTGTACGCGGAAGACCCTCTACAGCAAGATTGGGACGAAATCGCGGAGAAGCTAGTATTTGCTATTAATACTTCTCAAGACACTACGAGGAAGGAAACGCCGTTTTACCTCGTTCATGGTTGGGATGCGCAGTCGACGTTGCGGGCAATGTCGTCATCACTCAAACGAGGACTCGGCAAGCAGTCTGACGCACTGGCGTGGCGGCGTGAGATCAATCGACAACATGAGGTCGCCCTCACTATGGCCAAAGATTATCAGGCTGTAGAAAAGGAGCGAAGGGCAAAAAAGCATAATGATGCTCTGAGTCGACTGGAAAAAGCTGCTGTACCCCAACCAAGTGGAAACGAACACTCGGCGGACCCCCTAAAAGCTTCAGGAGAGATGGAAGATCCTGCAAGAGCTCCACCGAGATCTCTTTTTGAGATTGAGAGCCGGGCGTGGTTGTACATGGAACGCGTCAAACCGGGCTTGACAAAGAAATTAGCTCACCGATGGCATGGACCTTTTCGGATCAAGCGCAAGGTGGAAGAGTTTGCGTACGAGCTGGAACTGCCTGATCGAAGTGGGTATCGCTTTTACCCAGTAGTGCATGTGTCAAGACTTAAGGCTGTCAACGAGCTCAACAGTCGACCGAACACTCGGTTGGTACTTGACGCGACTAATGAAGCATGACTCGACTTCGATGAGGAACTACTGCCTGAGGACAGCTGGGAACCAGACCAAGTTGCCGGTGAATATGAAGTCGAGGCCATCCTCGACGACAGAACACCACTAACGACGAGCACGGAGCGTGCTGTACGCGAGTTCAAAGTCAAGTGGGTTGGCTATGAAGATACAACGTGGGAACCATCATCAAACTTGTCATGTGGAGGTCTGCTGTACGACTATTTGCGAGCCAAGAAGAGCGAGAATCGGCTACAGATGGCGCAAGTGGCGGACGAAGACTAGCGTGACTGGATCACGCATGAACTGTCCACAGGGCGATGCAGCCTGTGGTAGCAGACGAAGAACGTTACTGCAACAACAAATTGTATATGCATTTGAAGAACAACATGAACATGATTACGCTGTGGAAGTGGATTAAGAATAAGAAAACATGAATGCCGATCGCGGAGCGATCACTGAAAACGAAGTCACGCGGGACACTTCAACAGTTAGCTGAGATGCTGGAGAACGTCGTAGAACGTGCAGCGAGGAGTCAAATCGATTCCAAGTGTCTGGCCGCGGTGGCCAAGAGAGTCAACGAAGCCGAGTCACCACTCTCCTTCTCCTCTTCATCAAGAACCTGAGCCTCGGCAGCTGGAGCTGAAGCCGGACCCTGCGAATCCTCGGTACCAGCTTCAACAGGAGCAGCAGCCAGAGCGGGACGTGGAGTACCCGGTGGCGAGTCAAACAACGAACGCCAGGTCGGAATAAGCTCGGTTGAATCGAGAGACAGGTCAACGATCACGCTTCGGTACACATCCACGAAACGCGTACCACGAGGATTGAAGAACTCCGGATTACGCTGGCACGGGAAGTACGTGGTGTTGTACGGGTGCTGATGCGGCGCATTCATCCATCCAGTACGCCATGGCTGACGAGCGTCGAGAGCCGGAACTTCGGAAAGCCAGTCAGATGTCTGAGGTGCGAATGACAAGTTTTCAATGGGGTACCACGGCTTAGACGGCTCCAACAGCAACTCGGGAAGAATGAATGACACGCCGGAAGCACTAGATGAAACCGAGTCACGACTCCACGCCATGTACTGCTCATGGTACTTGTTACGAAGACGATCGGCACGACGGTCGCGCTCACTAAAGAGCTTCTTTAACATAGCTCTCAGTTCCTTCAAGCGTTCCTTGTCGTGGCCAACCTTTTTAGCTTCTTCAGCGAGACCTCGTTCAATACCAGCTAACGGAAGCCAGTGGAGACGCTCCCACAACGCGAACCCGAGGTCACCTTGCTTACCGCCGTCACCCCGAAGGTTCGCCCAGATCAGCTTGAGACGGGTCTCAATCGGAGCCCGCTTGGAGATGGGGACGCTTGGTTTGAAGTCGACAGTGTCAAAGAGGCAAGCTTGAAGAGGATAAAGCTTCCTAAGTTGCTGGTACGGGTGATCAGGATGCGAATAATCAAAGAACGCTTGAAGACCCTCCAACGTTGTACGCACGGTCACCTTACCAGCTGGTTCAGGAAGCGTTAAGCTCAAGAGTCGCTCATAACACTTCTTGGCGCCTGCATCGGTAAACTCCATGTCCACATACGGAAGAACCCACGGTGGCAGGGTGGACGAAGCCGGCACCGTAGGGCGAGTACCAGATAACACTCGGTGAGGCAACGGCTCAACCGACGGTGCACCACCACGACGCGGCACCGAAGTATAGGTTGCCGTAATCATGCGTCCGGGTCCAGCATCGAGAGTCCAAATAGACGGACGAGGAGACACTGGAACAGGAAGAGAAGATGCTGGTGCCGGAGGACTTGCTGGTGGCGAAGGAGGCGGGCCGGCAACGATGATTGGGGAAGTCATCACCGGCGAAGGATTTGGCCGAGGTGGAGTCGGAGGACGAGCTGGGCCAAGATTACTCCAGTTCCTGTTTGAATCTTCAACATCTTCGTCATCGAGTATGCTTGAATGATCGGTGGGGGGCGGAACATCACCGCTACCACTGGGAGCATCAGGAGAGTCATCCACCGAAGGTTCATTGTCATCCACGTCATCTCCATGGTCGTCATCAGCATTCCCATCGTCATCAATCTCCATCGAAAGGCCAGGCGAAGACACGCTTGATACATCAGTCGTGGGAACAGTCGGAGCCGACTTCGAAGACGCGGAAGCTAGTGGAGCGGCCTCAACAGGGGCAGACCCTGCTGTAGAAACCACTCCCGATACTTCAACCGCCTTGGATGTCGCGGCAGACGCCGAAGCAGACTTGCCTTGTGGGACAGTCTGGTCTGACCCTTCACCTTCGTCACTCGAGCCAAACATGAGCCGCATTTCCTCGGCCTCGCGCAGAGCCTCTTCAGCAGCACGTATGTCGGCTGGAGAAGGTGAAATCGTTGAAGCTGGTGACTTGGCCACATCGTGTGGACCCTGAGGCGGGGGCGAAGGCGCGTCAGGAGAGACAGGAACATCGTCGTGATCCTCAGGGTTCACGTCCTTACCCGAAGGCTCTGTAGCAGTTTCTTGAACCGAAGGGACGCTGCCTGGATCAGCAGTCCCTATGTCCACATCACTCTGGTCGCCGCTGAGGTCGACCACTGCGGGAGTCGAGGAAGACGCTGGTGTAGGAGGTGGCGACCATGAACTTGGAGAAGACGGTACAGACTTGGACCGAGTCTTCATATGACGTCGTGGCGACTTAGCAGGAGAATGAGGACGGGGTTTCTTGCGCTTCTTCTGGGCCGCCTTCTTCCACGCCTTCGGACCGAACAGCGATCTACGAGCCGACTTGGGAGTTGAAGTATCGGCAGGTGGCGCATCACCGAGACCGGCAGCTGCCATCGAAGCACTGGCCTTGTCCGTTGGGATTGGAGCCTTGTCTTCGTCAGAGTCGTCCGGATCGTCGTCTGAATCCTCGCCACCTGGTCTAAGACGCTTATGGGACTTCCCATGGGCCACTTGGTGAGCTGCTTTGGCCAAAGCTGCCGGAAGGGCTTGAGGATTGTCCGAAGACGCGGTGGCAGACTGAATGCGCCGCAGAGCGACTAACGTCTCCTGATCCAAGTCCAGCGCATCCAGGTCCAGCTCACCCGCAGTCAGACCTATCACGAAGGATTGTGAACGACCGTTAGTTGCTGAACACACGGTGAAAGGAGCGACATTAAGAGCGTACCTTCGACAGCCAGACGAAGTACCTCGGGATCCATCCCTGCCAGACTCACGTGTGCACGGAGGGTACGATTCGCTTGGAGGAGGCGAGTGTTACGGTCTTGCTGGTTCTCGAGGACCTTGAGCGTGTCGTTATCGACATACTTGCCCTGGGCAAGCTTTACCAGAAGGAGGTGGAGCTTCCGGGTCTGCTCAGTATTCGCGCCAATAGAAGACTTGTACACTTCGCGTTCGCGAGCCAGCTTCTTCTGCAACGTGCTGATAAAAACGTCCCGAGCTTGGACTTCGCAGTGAAGACGATTCAAATCCTCTTCGTGTCGCTCCATAGTGGCTTGAACACTTGCGAGCATGGCGTCATTCTTGGCGTTCGACTCGCGGAGAATCTTGATGTTGTGATGTAAAGCTTCAATCTCAGCGTTGGTAGCCTTGAGGAATGTCTCCGCGTTCTCACGGGCCATGATGTGGGGTGCCACCGAACGTACGGCGGCAGCAGCCTCGGACTGAGCAAACCGCAACTGACGCTCCAAGTCGGCAACTCGTTCTGGTAATGCCGACAGCGCGTCAGGAACAGGTTGTATCGCAGCGAGGACATCATCGAAACCAACGGCAGTCTCGAGGCGACGCTGAGTGTGTATATCGCCGTGGAGAGGAGGCGCAACGCTGAGCTGCACTTGGTGACGAGCCATTGCAGGCAAGTACGGGATTATCGAGGTCATCATGTGATCGACCGATGCCTCCGTATTCTCAGCCAGCATGGCGCGCAGCGAATCTTCGGTGAGTGGTGGGGGACCCCCAGCTGGGGCAGGAGGAGCAGCAGGAGCCATCTCCGCGGATTCAGCGACGACGGGGAGTGCTGCAGGAGCTACCACAGGGAGTGAAGAGTCCGGGGCAGGAAGCGCCGGAGGACCGGTTGATGACGCTGCTGTCGGAGGAAGTGCAGCAGACTGAGGGGCGTTCGAACCCTCGGTCTTGCCCTCCTGAGAAACAAGTCGAGTAATGCGAGGTGATGAGCAAGGTACCGATGATTCAAGAGAAGGATGGGCTTACGTACCTCCAGCTGCTCACGCTCGCGACGTCTACGAGGATTGAGACGCTGAAACGCGTCGGACACGACTCGATTCAGACGCTTGGACATACGGTGGCGAGATGGTGAATTGAAGAATGAAGAAATGTCACAACGGGCACCAGTACCGTGGCTTCCATTGCGACAGGGGCAGTTGTGGTGTAGTGATTTCTCCGTGGTCGCGGATTATCACCCGTCGACAAAGACGTGACACCACCCAAGTTGTTCAAGCGACGAACCCTCGATCGGGTGATGTACGGAGACGCCAAGGTGCAAGGGACTCGACGGCGTCACCTCCGAGTTTTCAACAAGTATCGGATACGGCCCTATGTCACTGAATCCAGGCTGTTCTTATTATTAATAATGGACTGGCCGGATTCGCATTCAGCGGACCATCTACGGTACGAACCCTCAGTGGCGGTTGGGATGAGTTCGCGGAATACTCAGCGACCTTTGGAAGACACGTTTACCGTCTGGGACAGGGCGCGGACCGTTAAAGATGCTCATGCGACGGTGCAGACGACGCTTGGCATGCAAGAAGATCCATAACGGATCATTGTTCACTTGATATTTGTATACTTGATTAGGACTTCTTATTAGGAATAGACCCGAAAGGGTAAGCTTAAATAGAGAACAGAATTTCCACTCAAGCACACAGAGCGACGTCCGGCTTCAAGGTAAGCGTCAGGTCAAGCTTGTTTGAGTGTGTTATGCCTGTCGGTGAACTCGAAGTTCTGTAGCGAGGGTTCATCCGGCAAGGCCAAGAGACTTTGTGCATTGGCCGATAACTATCGGGAGGTTTTTACGTGACGGCTTATTGTTGCCTATTTGCACGACTGGGAGTGCTTGAATTGCATCCCTTTTATTCTTCCAACCGAGTGTTGAACACTCGGTGATCTCGCAAAAGGCTTACCCGTGCCTGGTACCCTTCCGCTGTTGGGACCACGAGGATTCAAAACAGCTGCTAGCTTTGCTCGTGCTAGTAGCGGGTTCTTATGTTTACTGGTTGGCCTATATAAGTAGTTTACAAGGTCCAGTTTGTCCCGGTGCAAGGGCAGAACTGGGGTCTTCAGGTCCGCCCGAACGATCGTTTACTATCCTAGTAGACGTATTGTTGTGGGAACATCCTAACTACATCTGTAGCTAGAGTTCACGTGGGATTTTCAACACCACACCCATCCCCAAGAGAAAGACCGTGTGGCGTGCGCTTGCGCAGGAACTTCAATACCCACTCAACTCAGTGTCGACTAGCCAAGTTGCCGAGGATTCAGTCTCGCTACTGTTGTCGCTGGGCTCCGAGAATGAGACGTACCCATCGACGATGTCGCTCCAGGATTGGAGTCCACATGAAGCCGGAGCTGCTCTTCAGAAATGGAAGAAGAAGCTTCGGAAGGCCTTTGGCGCTGTTGGCATCAGCGCCGGAAAGCAGCCTGTGAGTCGAGCGATCGTTTAAGATGAAGATCCGTCCACGATTCCACTGCCGCCGACACCCCAACGACTCGTTCGTACTCCTCCGACCAAGCGTGGAGCTGAGCGTGGTGCCTTTGAAGCTTCACCGTACTTTCAAGACTCGCACATGGTCACGCCACGTTCGGAGAGCCGTATGCAACGTATTTACGCTGGTATCGAGGGTTCGTTCGGTCGCCGAGGCGGTGCGCAAGCTCCAAACGGTGGTGCCGGACGTCGTCAAGTCGACAGCGATGGTTCGTCCAGTGACGATGACATTTTGGTGCGTACGTTCGACGAGGAAGACTCTCAAGTCGAGTTGGTGCGTCAGATGATTGAGCTGGCGACGCTGAACGACGTGGACCCGACACCGAGGATTGAGATGGCATCGCACCGACCGTTGGATCGCATCACGCCGTTTTCAGGCTCTCGCAACAAGAGCGAGAGCTGTATGCAGTGGCTCCGTGGGTTCGTCTATGAAAATGACTGGAACCCACACAGATGCCGATAAATGGTGCATTCCATAGGAGCTAAGTCTCCGGGACGGAGCCATTCATTGGTTCCGTCAACTTCCGAAGAAGACGAAGCGCAAGTGGAAGCTGCTGAGCGACGCGTTCATCCGCTACTACTGCTCGCAGTTCACGCAGACGGCACTGTGACGTTACTACTCTGCAAAGCCGGAGCATAACGAGCATCTGTGCGACTACATAAACAGGCTGAATGGCTACGCTCGGACCGCCCGTCTACACTTCGAGAAGAGTGGTCGCGACGCGAAAGAACACGTACAGCAGTTCCTGGCAACATGCGATAATGACAAGCTGGCGTAGAGTCTCTACCACGCTC
>NW_003303557.1:151834-155321 GCF_000142945.1 Phytophthora infestans T30-4 | reverse complement strand
GTCGCCCGGGGGGTGGGAACACCCCGGGTGCGAGAAATGCCCCACACCACGGGAATATGCACCTTTTTGTAGAGGGTCCGCCGCGATGGGGAGGCCACCGGTCCGGAAATATTATTCTTCCCCGCAGCCACTGCCACCCCACGTTATCTGTTTGAGAAACGGAAAACAAGTTCTCTTTTACCGAAAAGAACCTACTCAAAGAGCATAGCCCCCAAGAGAAGAGGACAGAACCCTGAGCCAGCGTGGGGCATGGGTGTCAGGAACTCGCAGCCCGGAAGAGCTCGAAAGAGCATGTGCCATTTAAGAGAACCAACACCCCACCCCTAGTTCCGGGTTACGGAAACGTTCCAAAACCCGATATTATTCGGGGGCGAATGAGACTACGGAAGGCAAGTGGTTAAATACACGATGCCAAGATCTACGGGGGTGAACCACGCTCTCAAAACACGCGACACCAAGAAGCACTAAGGTTGCGGCCACCTCATCTCCAACAAACCATGCCACTCCGCCGCGTAGCGGCGGCGAACGGCTAGTCTTACCCCCCTAGTGGAGTGTGTTGTCTGTCTGTCAGTCCGTCTGTCACGGGCTAGGGTTAATTAATGTAACGCAAATGCGGGCATTCTACTGGCTGCCGAGCGCAGCGAAGGCGGCGTCGATTCGCTAAAAAGCTGCCGAGCGCAGCGAAGGCGGCCCCCATTGGCTAAAACAGATATTATGTGCTGTACTTAATGTAGGTGGACTACACATCGTACTTAACTGCACCGTTTAAATTTCATTTTGCTCTCATTTTCAGCTGCGATTCGCCACCTCACGCAAAGGGCGCTGCCTGTGCACACGTTAATTAGCACAATTAAAAGGCGCCGATGAGCACACACGTACTATATCGTCGTAGGAGCTGGAGAAAAAAGTTATAGGCCCTGGTGATTTATATTTCGGCCTCAATCGAAACTTTAGTACTTATTGAATTTAGAATGATGTTTTAGGCTTCGTAGTACTGCTGTACTAATTTAACTTACAATATTATTTTTCTTAGTACTATTATCAAGGCATTTCATATTATTGCTTGCAGTCATTTGTAGTAGTAGTACACATAATAATTATATCAGCGTTTAATAGTAAATAACAATTGTATTACTATTATTAAAAATGTGAAAACTTTAAAATATGACTATTGTGGCTTACACCCCTGCACCTCCGTAATAAACTATTGTCTTCCTTTGTATTTGCGCGCGTAGTGTGGGACCTTCAGATATTATGTAAACTTTTCAACAATATACGTTGTGTACATCAAACAATATACGTTGTGTACATCAAACAAAATGGGAACAGCGTTTGTGATTAAGTTGGCGCGGATGCACATGTCTAAGCAAGGACACGAAACACGAAGGAATACCGCCCTACACTATGTACACGATGGGATAGAAGAGCAACACGAAGCACGGAAAGCCATGGACGATGATAGAAGACTTAGCCGATGCAAACCACGAAGTTTTATAAGTAGCATGAGAGATGAAAGAGCACGCAGCCATGAAAAGAACAGATGGAGAGAACATGACAGGAACGTACGGGCCACGGAAGGGAACTAAATACATAGACACCCCAGCATGCTGATAAACACAGGCTACGGAAGAGCACGGACGTTCGAAGCCACGGTAGAACACGTATCGGTGAGAGTGCACAGAAACAATACTCCAACAACACCACGGGTAAACATGGAGCACAGTCAACCGACCAAACCTGAGCCCGCAGGAGGCCAGATACGGGAAATCAGAAATCATCAATTTTTGGAGCAGGATGCCTAGGTAGAACATGAGCTCACCGATCCACGGAGCGCGACACTACGGTAGCTAACGATAAGACAGACGACAGCCCAGCCCCGACACCAGAGATAACACGACAGCATGGACGGTGGGTTATCCACTAAACCATCGGAGAACACGCTGCCACGCGAAATCACCGAGTCACGGAGCACCATACCAGTGTAGAACCTGAGCTTACCGAGCCACAGAGGACAGCAGTACATGATAACACGATTGCACGGACTGCGGACCGCCCACCAAATGCACAGAAGTGGGCTTGGTATGACCACGATTACACACCGTGGAGCACGATGGCATCGTAGAGCACGATAACACGGACAACGCAGATGCACTAAACGTGCACAATACCATAGAAAGCATATCCACACCGCGATTGCACGATAGCGTGATTCCGCGGTCGATGACACTTCATCAGGAGATCACGATGCACGGACGACGGAACCACACGACTGCATGGAGGCACCAAAGCACGGAATAGCACCCTTTGGTTAGAGTACCGGCGATGGGAGGCCAACGGCCACGAATGCCTATGTATCACGAAAGCGGTACAGCCCGCGTAAACGTTTGAGAACAGAGAATAGCTAGGAGCCACGAAAGAGGCTGTACTAAAGTGCATAAGCTCAAAAGAGAGCGCATATCCACAAACAGCGTGGACCACGGGTGAACAGAGAGCCACGAAACCAAGTAGAACACGGAAGAGCACAGCCCATTGAAGAACACGACATTCAACCTGTAGTACGGGGTAACGGAAACGTACCAAACCACGATATTGTACAAAGCCACATGAGATTACGGATAGTTAAGTGGTTGACTACACGAAACCACGACGTACTAGGTTGAACGACGCCCACAAAGCACGCGACACCAAGAAGCACTATATTTGCGGCCACCTCATCTCCAACAAACCATGCCACTCCGCCGCGTAGCGGCGGCGAACGGCTAGTCTTACCCCCCCTAGTGGAGTCTGGTGTCCGTCTGTCCGTCCGAGGGTAGGGTTCTAAAATGTAACGCAAATACGCGCATTCTACTGGCTGCCGAGCGCAGCGAAGGCGGCCTCGATTCGCTAAAATTGCAATATGTGGTGTACACACTGTATGTGGTCAACACATCGTACTTAAAATGCACCACTCAAATTTCATTTTGCTTTCATTTTCAGCTGCGGTATGCAAGGCCACGCGAAGGGCGCTGCCTGTGCACGCGTTAATTAGCATTAATAGGAGGCGCCGACGTGCACACACATACAATATCGTCGTAGGAGCTGTTGAAATTTTTTGTAGGCCCTGGTGACTTATATTTAGGCCTCAATCGCTGGGTTGTCCATGGGGTCTTCGTCGTCGACCGATAGCGCACGTGATCGTCCACTAGGAGCACTGAGCACCCAGCCATGGCGACTGTCTTCGAAGATGAGAAACAGAGCCAGGAACAGCACCAGAACTGCCATGCCTAGCAGCATCATCATCACCGCACGGTAGCATGGTAGAGCGCCCGCTTCGCATGCGGGAGGTAGGGGGATCGATACCCCCAGTGTCCACAATTTTCATTTTCAACCTTTTTACGCCACCAAACGTTTTATCACCTCTTCGCCGTTGATTACCCCCCCCCTCGCCACCGGCTGCTCTGCGTCGTCTTTAAGGAGCTTAAGTATCTCGGCGACTTCGTATCTGTTG
>NW_003303557.1:141383-143384 GCF_000142945.1 Phytophthora infestans T30-4 | reverse complement strand
GGGCTACACGCGTAAACTGATTCCAAGCCACGATATTATACGGGGCCGAATGAGACTACGGAAAAGCAAGTGGTTTTATACACGATGCCAAGATCTACTGGGGTGAACGACGCTAACAAAGTACGTGGCATTAAGAAGCACCTAAATTTGCGGCCACCGCATCTCCAACAAACCATGCCACTCCGCCGCGTAGCGGCGGCGAACGGCTAGTCTTACCCCCCTAGTGGAGTGTGGTCTGCGTCCGTGAGTGCGTCCGTAACGGACTAGGCTAATAAAACTCACGCTAATGCGGGCGTTCTATTGGCTACCGGGCGCAGCGAAGGCGGCCCCCATTGGCTAAATCGGCATTGGTGTTTTGTACACACTGTATGTGGACTATCACATCGTACTTAAATGCACCGCTCAAATTTCATTTTGCTCTCATTTTCAGCTGCGCTTCGCGAGGCCACGTAAAGGGCGCTGCCTGTGTGTGCGTTAGTTAGCATAATTATAAGGCACCGATGAGCACACACGTACGATATCGTCGTAGGAGCTGTTGAAAAAAATAGTAAGCTCTGTTGACCTATATTTTGACTTAAACTGGAGATTTAGTACTTATTGAATATAGAATGATGTTTTAGACTTCGTTGTACATTTCTAATAATTAAACTTACAATACTGTTTTGCGTAGCACTATTTAAAGAGTTTTCATATTTTTGCTTGCAGTTATTTGTAGTAGTAGTACACGTAATAATTATATCAGCGTTTAGTAATAAATATCAATTGTACATGTGTTACTATTACTAATAATATGAAAACTTTAAAATATGACTATTGTGGCTTACACCCCTGCACCCCACACTGCCTCAGGGAGAAATATCACCTTCCTTTGCATTTGCGCGCGTAGATATTATATGAGCTTTCCAACAATAGATGTTGCGTACATCAAACAAAATGTTTGTGATCAAGTTTGCGCGGAGGCACGTGACTCAGCAAGAACACGAAACACGATGGGATAGAAGAGCAACACAAAGCACGGAAGGCAACGGACGATGATAGAAGACTTAGCCTATGCAAACCACGAAGTTTCATGCGTGGCGTGAAAGACGGAAAAACACGCAGTCATAAAAAGGACAGAGGGACAAGAATATGACGGGAGCGTACAGACCACGGAAGTGAAATAGATATACAGACACCCCAGCATGCTAAAAAGGGTGGCTACGGAAGAGTACGCACGTAGCGGTAAGAGTGCATGGACAGCAACTCTCCCGTAGCACCACAGAAGAGCACGGAGCACGGTCGACGGACCTGGCATGAAGCGGCGGGAGTCCGAAAACGGGAAGTCATCGAGCATTAGAGCCCGATGAACCGGATCTCACCGAGCCGGGGAGCACGATACTACGGTAGCTAACAATCACACGGACGACAGACCAGCCGCGACACCACAAGCTAGCACGATAGCATGGGTTGTGCCACTAAGCCATGGGAGATCGCAGCCGCAGAGCTATAGACGTAAAATCACAGTGCCGCGGAGAACGATACCAGTGTTGAACCCGAGCTTACCGAGCCACGGAGGACAGTACTACATTAGAACTAGATTGCACGAACGGCGGGCCACCCACGAAATAAACGGAGAGGTGGGCGCTTTGGGTGACCACGATTGCACACCACGGAGCACGAAGCCATTGTAGAGCACGATAATATACGGAAAACGCAGATGCACTGCGCGAGTACAATACATTAGACAGCATTACCACACCGGAGTTGCACGATAGCGTGATAACGTAGTCGATGGAACCTCGTCAGGAGAGCACGATACACGGGTGACGGAACAACACGACTGCGTGGAGGCACGAAACCACGGAATAGCACATTTTGGCAAGCGTACCGGCGATTGGAGGGCACCGGCCACGAAAGACTACGTACCACGAAACCGGTGCAACCCACATAAACGTTTGAGAACAGGAAATATGTAGCAGCAACATAAAACGCAATACTTAAGAGCATGAACCCTAAAGAGAA
>NW_003303557.1:136662-139243 GCF_000142945.1 Phytophthora infestans T30-4 | reverse complement strand
CCACAGAGAGCAGATCCCGCCCTACCGACGGGTACACAAGGCTTAGGAAAGTTCAGCAGAACACGGATCATCGGGGGACCCCCTCCGTTAGTCGGTGTCTGGGCGCAGTTGGTAAGTTGGATCTGGCAATCTCGCAGATTTTGCTGATCCCGCTACACCACACTTCTTCCGGTCAAGTGCCTTCACTCCGGTCTCCGCACCAAGTGCAGAAGTCACTCCGTGTGAGCAGGAAACCACGATGCCGGGAAGATCACATAAGATCGCAGGCCATTGAAGAACATGACTACAACCTGTAGTACGGATAACCGAAATGTACCAAATCACGATATTGTACGGGTCCACATGATACTACGGAAAGGCAAGTGGTTAAATACACGATGCCAAGATCTACGGGGTGAACCACGCTCTCAAAACACGCGACACCAAGAAGCACTTAAATTTGCGGCCACCTCATCTACAACAAACCATGCCACTCCGCCGCGTAGCGGCGGTGAACGGCTAGTCTACCCCATCTAGTGGAGTGTGTTGTCTGTCCGTCTGTCTGTCACGGGCTAGGGTTAATTAATGTAACGCAAATGCGGGCATTCTACTGGCTGCCGAGCGCAGCGAAGGCGGCCTCGATTCGCTAAAATTGCAATATGTGGTGTACACACTGTATGTGGTCAACACATCGTACTTAAATGCACCGTTCAAATTTCATTTTGCCCCATTTTCAACTGTGGGCCGCCACCTCATGCGAAGGGCGCTTCCTGTGTACGCGTTAGTTAGCATAATAAAATAGCGCCGATGGGCACACACGTACAATATCGTCGTAGGAGCCGCTGCAAATTTTTGTAGGCCCTGGTGACTTATATTTCGGCCTCAATCGAAACTTTAGTACTTATTGGATATAGAATGATGTTTTAGGCTTCGTAGTACTTTTCTAATGAGTTTAATTTCAATACTGTTTTGCGTAGTACTATTTTAAATACAATTCATTTTTTACTTGCTGTTATTTGTAGTAGTAGTACACATAATTGCTATATCAACGTTTGATAATAAATAACAAATATATTACTATTAGTAATAATGTGAAAACTTTAAATACGACTATTGTGGCTTGCCTCCGGGAAAAAGTGTCACCTTCCTTTGTATTTGCGCGCGTAGTGTGCGACCTTAAGATATTATGTGAACTTCACAACAATATACGCTGTGTACATCAAACAAAGTGGGAACAGCTATTGTGATTCAGCTAGCGCGGAGGCACATGTCTAAGCAAGGACACGAAACACGAAGGGATACTGACCTACACTATGTACACGATGGGATAGAAGAGCAACACGAAGCACGGAAGGCCATGGACGATGATAGAAGACTTAGCCGATGCAAACCACGAAGTTTTATAAGTAGCGTGAAAGATGAAAGAGCACGCAGCCATGAAAATGACAGATGGACAGAACATGACAGGAACGTACAGGCCACGGAAAGGAACTAAATACATAGACACCCCAGCATGCTGAAAAGCACGGGCTACGGAAGAGCACGGACGTTCGAAGCCACGGTAGAACACGTATCGGTGAGAGTGCACAGAAACAATACTCCAACAACACCACGGGTAAACATGGAGCACAGTCAACCGACCAAACCTGAGCCCGCAGGAGGCCAGATACGGGAAATCAGAAATCATCAATCTTTGGAGCACGATGCCTAGGTAGAACATGAGCTCACCGATCCACTGAGCGTGACACTACGGTAGCTAACGATAACACAGACGACAGCCCAGCCCCGACACCAGAGATAACACGACAGCATGGACGGTGGGTTAGCCACTAAACCATCGGAGAACACGCTGCCACGCGAAATCACCGAGTCACGGAGCACCATACCAGTGTAGAACCTGAGCTTACCGAGCCACGGAGGACATCAGTACATGATAACACGATTGCACGGACTGCGGACCGCCCACCAAATGCACAGGGGTGGGCTTGGTATGACCACGATTACACACCGTGGAGCACGATGGCATCGTAGAGCACGATAACACGGACAACGCAGATGCACTACACATGCACAATACCATAGAAACCATAACCACACCGCGATTGCACGATAGCGTGATACCGCGGTCGATGACACTTCATCAGGAGATCACGATGCACGGGCGACGGAACCACACGACTGCATGGAGGCACCAAAGCACGGAATAGCACCCTTTGGTTAGAGTACCGGCGATGGGAGGCCAACGGCCACGAATGCCTATGTATCACGAAAGCGGTACAGCCCGCGTAAACGTTTGAGAACAGAGAATAGCTACGAGCCACGAAAGAGGCTGTACTAAAGTGCATAAGCTCAAAAGAGAGCGCATATCCACAAACAGCGTGGTACTCAGTTTACAATCTACCTTATTTAGGTCACTTCACTCTCTTTAAATAAAGAAGGGACCTGTGAACTGCCATTCACAGAGAGTTTGTAAACTCTCGGAAGATAACTTCCTCTAGCGCAAGGTGCTGTGTGACCCCGTCACATATCTGCTGCAGATACATGTAAATCACCCGTTTAATCTATAATTAACAGGTGTCCATTCTAAAAAACGTTTTTAAAA
>NW_003303557.1:135182-136562 GCF_000142945.1 Phytophthora infestans T30-4 | reverse complement strand
GTGGTCAACACTTCGTACTTAAAATGCACCGCTCAAATTTCAAATTGCTTTCATTTTCAGCTGCGGTATGCAAGGCCACGCGAAGGGCGCTGCCTGTGCACGCGTTAATTAGCATTAATAGGAGGCGCCGACGTGCACACACATACAATATCGTCGTAGGAGCTGTTGAAATTTTTTGTAGGCCCTGGTGACTTATATTTAGGCCTCAATCGCAACTTTAGTAGCTATTGAATATAGAATGATATTTTAGGCTTCATAGTACTTTTCCAGAAATTAAACTTACAATGCCGTTTTGAGTAGTACTATTATCAAGACAATTCCTATTTTTCCTTGCAGCTATTTGTTGTAGTAGTAGTACACATAATTATAATATCAGCGTTTTATAATAAATAACAATTGTATTACTATTAATAATAATGTGAAAAAATAAAAAATGACTATTGTGGGTTACACCCCTGCACTCCACACTGCCTCCGGGGAAAAGTATCATCTTCCTCTGTATTTTTGCACGTAGTGTGCGACCTTAACATATTGTGTGAACTTTCCAGCAATATACGCTATGTACATCAAACAAAATCGGAACAGCGTTTGTGATTCAGCTGGCGCGGAGGCACGTGACTCAGCAAGAACACGAAACACGAAAGAACACCGACCCACACTATGTAGACGATGGGATAGAAGAGCAACACGAAGCACGGAAGGTCATGGACGGTGATAGAAGACTTAGCCGATGCAAACCACAAAGTTGTATGCGTAGCGCGAAAGACGATAGGGCACATATCCATGAAAAGAACAGAAGGACAAGAATATGACGGGAGCGTACGGGCACGGAAAGGAACTTAAATACATAGACACCCCAGCATGCTGAAATGCACGGCTAAGGAAGAGCACGCTACTTCGAAGGCACTGTAGAGCACGTAACGGTAAGAGTGCATGGACAGTAATTCTCCCGTAGCACCACGGTAGAACACGGAGCACAGTCGACCGACCAAACATGAAGCCGCGGAAGACCATTAACGGGAGGTTGTCGAGTATTGAAACACAATACCAGGGTAGAACCGGAGATCACTGGGGAGCGCGATACTACTGTAGATAACGAAAGCTTGGACGACAGACCAACCGCGACACCAAGAGATAGCACGATAGCATGGACGATGGGACAGCCACTAAAACATGGGAGAACAAGCAGCACGGGAAATCACCGAGCCACTGAGCACGATAGCACTGTAGGACCTGAGATCGCGGGGCACTGAGAAGGATATTTGATTAGACACGTTACCCCGAGGGACGGACAGCACAAATCGCGGGGAACGCTCTGGAGACCAAAATTGTACACCTCGGAACACCGGACCTTCGGAGAACGCGATACATTTGGCAAAA
>NW_003303557.1:130697-134044 GCF_000142945.1 Phytophthora infestans T30-4 | reverse complement strand
GGAGGCGCCGATGAGCACACACGTACTTTATCGTCGTAGGATCTGTTGAAAAGAATTGTAGGCCCTGGGGACCTATAACTTGGCTTCAATTGGAATTTTAGTACTTAATGGGTATAATATGATTTGTTTTAGCTTCGTAGTACTTCTGTAATAATTTAGCTTACAATAGTATGATTTGTATTACTATTATAAAGCTCTTTCATATTTTTACTTGCAGTTATTTGTAGTAGTAGTACACATAATAATTATATCAGCGTTTGATAATAAATAGCAAGTGTATTACTATTAATATTAATGTGAAAGCTTTAAAATATGACTATTGTGGCTTACACCCTGCACCCCACACTGCCCCCGGAAAAACGTATCATCTTCCTTTGTATTTGCGCGCGTAGTGTGCGACCTTAAGATATTATGTGAACTTTCCAACAATATACGCTGTGTACATCAAACAAAATGGGAACAGCTATTGTGATTCAGCTAGCGCGGAGGCACATGTCTAAGCAAGGACACGAAACACGAAGGGATACCGACCTACACTATGTACACGATGGGATAGAAGAGCAACACGAAGCACGGAAGGCCATGGACGATGATAGAAGACTTAGCCGATGCAAACCACGAAGTTTTATAAGTAGCGTGAAAGATGAAAGAGCACGCAGCCATGAAAATGACAGATGGACAGAACATGACAGGAACGTACGGGCCACGGAAGGGAACTAAATAGATAGACACCCCAGCATGCTGAAATGTACGGCTACGGAAGCGCACGCACGTTCGAAGCACGTAGCGGTAAGAGTGCCCTGACAGAAACTCTCCCATAGCACCACGGAAGAGCACGGAGCACGGTCGACGGACCAGGCATGAAGCCGCGGGAGACCAAAAACGGGAAATCATCGAGCATTAGAGCACGATATCAAGGTAGAACCGGATCTCACCGAGCCAGGGAGCACGATACTACGGTAGCTAACAATCACACGGACGACAGACCAGCCACGACACCACAAGCTAGCACGATAGCATGGGCTGTTCCACTAAGCCATGGGAGAACGCAGCCGCTGAGATATAGACGAAAAATCACCGAGCGGCGGAGAACGATACCAGTGTTGAACCTGAGCTTACCGAGCCACGGAGGACAGTACTACATTAGAGCTAGATTGCACGAACGGCGGGCCAGCCACGAAATAAACGGGGGTGCTCGGGGTGGCCACGACTGCACACTGTGGAGCACGTTGCCATTGTAGAACACGATAACAGGGACAACGCAGATACACAACGCTAGCACAATACCATGGACAGCATAACCACACCGCATTTGCACGATAGCGTGATACCGCGGTCGATGACACTTCATCAGGAGATCACGATGCACGGGCGACGGAACCACACGACTGCATGGAGGCACCAAAGCACGAAATAGCACCCTTTGGTTAGAGTACTGGCGATGGGAGGCCAACGGCCACGAATGCCTATGTATCACGAAAGCGGTACAGCCCACGTAAACGTTTGAGAACAGGGAATAGTTAGGAGCCACGAAAGAGGCCGTACTATAGTGTATAAGCTCAAAAGAGAGCGCATATCCACAAACAGCGTGGACCACGATGGAACAGAGAACCACGAAGCCAAGAAGATCACGGAAGAGCGCCGGCCACTGTAGAACATGACATCCAACCTGTAGTACGGGGTAACGGAAGCGTACCAAACAACGATATTATACGGGGCCGGATGAGACTCGGAAAGGTAAGTCGTTAAGTACACGAAGCCAAGACCTACTGGGGTGAACGACGCTCACAATACACGCGACACCACGAAGCACCTTAAACTGAATACCACAGCTCCAACAAACCATGCCACTCCGCCGCGTAGCGGCGGCGAACGGCTAGTCTTACCCCCCTACTGGAGTCTGGTGTCTGTCTGTCAGTCCGTCCGTAACGGGCTAGGGTTAATAAATGTAACGCAAATACGCGCGTTCTACTGGCTGCCGAGCGCAGCGAAGGCGGCCTCGATTCGCTAAAATTGCAATATGTGGTGTACACACTGTATGTGGTCAACACATCGTACTTAAAATGCACAGTTCAAATTTCATTTTGCCCCCATTTTTAACGCTGGAGCGCCACCTCACTCAAAGGGCGCTGCCTGTGCGCGCGTTAGTTAGCATTGGTAGAAGGCGCCAACGCGCACACACGTAGTATATCGTCGTAGGAGCTGTTTGAAAAAATTGTAGGCCTTGGTGACTTATATTTCGGCTTAAATGAAGCCTTTAGTACTTATTGGTTATAATATGATTTGTTTTAGCTTTGTAGCATTTTTTTTACTTTCTAAGATAATTTTGCTTAGTACTATTCTAAAGTCTCATATTATTGCTTGCAGACGTTTGTAGTAGTACTACACAAAATTAATTTAGTAGCGCTTATCAAATTAAATGCACTTAATATCTAATACTAATTACCTTAAAGTATTGTATCATATTTGCGTTAGATGAAGATGCACAATTTATTATTAATATTAAATATTTAAAATATGAATATAGTGGCTTCCACCGCACATAACCATGTACACTTCTCCGCCACTAAAATAAAGAACGTTTTCTTTGTATTAGCGCGTATTTTGCACCCCTAAGAGCATGTGCGCCCTCTCGAACACGATACGTAACATACATGCAGTGCAGTGGGAGCAGTGTTTGTGATTGAATTAGCGTAGAGGCACGTGATTAAACAAAAACACGAAACACGGAGGAACACCGAGTCAGATCATGTACATAACGCGATAGAAGGAACAGCTTGAAATACGGAAAGTCACGGACGATAAAAGAATAGGCCACGAAATTTCATACGAAGCACGAACCAGGGAAGAGCCTGAAAAACACGGAGACGCACGATCAGATGACAGCGGGTGAGAGCTGAAAATAATGAAACGCCAACACGCTGAAAAAGCACGGACCAAGAGAGAGCACGTTCACAGCCACAGTAGACCACGCAGCTGTGCGAGTGCACGGAAAGGAGTTCTCCCACCACAGGTTACCCCGAAGCACGGTCGACGGCCAAACACAAATTCACGGGAGAGCATAAGCGGGAAAACACTGAACATTGGAGTACGATACGAGGACAGCCCACCGACCCACGGCACACGATACTACGGTAGCTAACGATAGCCTGGACGACCGATCAACGTCAACACCACGCCATAAACGACAGCATAGACGTTGGATTAACCACTAAACCGTGGGAGAGCACGCAGCCACGCGAAATCACCGAACCACGGAGCCGGGTACCAGTGTAGAGCCTGAGGTCACCTAGCATCGTGTATTACTATTAGTAATAATGTGAAAACTTTGAAATATGACTATTGTG
>NW_003303557.1:125765-129929 GCF_000142945.1 Phytophthora infestans T30-4 | reverse complement strand
GTCTGGTGTCTGTCTGTCAGTCCGTCCGTAACGGGCTAGGGTTAATTAATGTAACGCAAATACGCGCGTTCTACTGGCTGCCGAGCGCAGCGAAGGCGGCGTCGATTCGCTAAAAAGCTGTCGAGCGCAGCGAAGGCGGCCCCCATTGGCTAAAATCAACATTGTGTTTCTTACAATTTATATGTGGTCTACACATCGTACTTAAAAGCACTGCTTAAATTTCATTTTGCTCTCATTTTCAGCGTCGGTATGCAAGGCCACGCAAAGGGCGCTGCCTGTGTACGCGTTAGTTAGCATAATTAAAAGGCGCCGATAAGCACACACGTACTATATCGTCGTAGGAGATGCTGACAAAAAGGGTAGGCTTTGGTGACTTATATTTCGGCATCAATCGAAACTTTAGTACTTATTGAATATAGAATGATGTTTTAGGCTTCGTAGTACTGCTGTACTAATTTAACTTACATTATTATTTTTCTTAGTACTATTATCAAGGCATCTCATATTTTTGCTTGCAGTCATTTGTAGTAGTAGTACACATAATAATTATATCAGCGTTTAATAACAAATAACAATTGTATTACTATTATTAATAATGTAAAAACTTTAAAATATGACTATTGTGGCTTACACCCCTGCACCTCCGTAATAAACTATTGTCTTCCTTTGTATTTGCGCGCGTAGTGTGCGACCTTCAGATATTATGTGAACTTTCCAACAATATACGTTGTGTACATCAAACAAAATGGGAACAGCGTTTGTGATTAAGCTGGCGCGGATGCACATGTCTAAGCAAGGACACGAACACGAAGGAATACCGACCTACACTATGTACACGATGGGATAGAAGAGCAACACGAAGCACGGAAGGCCATGGACAACGATAGAAGTCTTAGCCGATGCAAACCACGAAGTTGTATGCGTAGCGTGAAAGACGGAAGTGCACGCAGCTATGAAAAGGACAGAGGGACAAGAATATGACGGGAGCGTACAGACCACGGAAGGGAAATAGATATACAGACACCCCAGCATGCTAAAAAGGGTGGCTACGGAAGAGTACGCACGTAGCGGTAAGAGTGCATGGACAGCAACTCTCCCATAGCACCACGGAAGAGCACGGAGTACGGTCGCCGGACCAGGCATGAAGCGGCGGGAATCCGAAAACGGGAAGTCATCGAGCATTAGAGTACGTTATCAGGGTAGAACCGGATCTCACCAAGCCAGGGAGCACGATACTACGGTACCTAACAATCACACGGACGACAGACCAGCCGCGACACCACAAGCTAGCACGATAGCATGGGCTGTGCCACTAAGCCATGGGAGAACGCAGCCGCTGAGCTATAGACGAAAAATCACCGAGCCGCGGAGAACGATACCAGTGTTGAACCTGAGCTTACCGAGCCACGGAGGACAGTACTACATTAGAGCTAGATTGCACGAACGGCGGGCCAGCCACGAAATAAACGGGGAGGTGGGCGCTTGGGGTGACCACGACTGCACACTGTGGAGCTCGTTGCCATTGTAGAACACGATAACACGGACAACGCACATACACTACGTGAGCACATTACCATAGACAGCATTACCACACGGTGATTATACGATAGCGTGATACCGCGGTCGATGGAACCTCACCTGGAGAGCACGATACACGGGCGACGGAACAACACGACTGCATGAAGTCACCAAACCACGGAATAGCACACTTCGGCTAGAGCACCGGCGATGGGAAAGCCAACGGCCACGAAATAGTATCTACCACGAAGCCAGTGCAACCCACATAAACGTTTGAGAACAGAGAAAAGTTAGCATTTACGAAAAGGCCGTACTAAAGCGCATGAACCCACAAGAGAGAGGACAGAACCGCTGAGCAGCGTGGGCCATGGGTGAGCAGGAACCTCGAAGCCGGGAAGAGCACGAAAGAGCATGGACCATTGAAGAAAACAACACCCAACCTGTAGTACGGGGTAACGGAAATGTTCCAAACCACGATATTATACGGGGCCGAATGAGACTACGGAAACGCAATTGGTTAAATACACGATGCCGAGATCTACGGGGTGAACCACGCTCTCAAAACACGCGACACCAAGAAGCACTAAGGTTGCGGCCACCTCATCTCCAACAAACCATGCCACTCCGCCGCGTAGCGGCGGCGAACGGCTAGTCTTACCCCTCTAGTGGAGTGTGTTGTCCGTCCGTCTGTCAGTCCGTCCGAGGGTAGGGTTCTAAAATGTAACGCAAATACGCGCGTTCTACTCGCTGCCGAGCGCAGCGAAGGCGGCCTCGATTCGCTAAAATTGAAATATGTGGTGTACATATTATATGTGGTATACCCATCGTACTTAAAATGCACCGTTCAAATTTCATTTTGCCCCCATTTTTAACGCTGGAGCGCCACCTCACGCAAAGGGCGCTGCGTGTGTGCGGGTTAATTTGCATTGGTAGGCTTCGCCGACGTGCACACCGGTACTATTATATCGTCGTAGGCGCTGTTGATTTTTTTTAGACCCTGGCGACACCACTGGATCGCATTTTAGCAAAGTAGTAATTCAACACTTCGAAATACTTAAAAAATAATATTACTAATTTAATAAAAACGTTTCTAATAAAACATTTCTCCAGTGGAACGTTTACCTCCCATGTGTTCGACGTGCCAGGCGGTCATTGTGCACCCCCCGCTCGAGCCAGACGGTCTCGGGCTGCAGCTCCGGCTGTGCGCCTGTTGCGAACAATTCTTAGCATGGAATGCATTCGCACAGGGCCAGGCTCGAGCGGGTGCCCGCAGGTGCATCGCGTGCGCCTCTGGTCCATACAGCCAGGCGTTTTGGCACCGCCCACGCACACCAGAACCGAAGCCAGCCACTGATTCGCGCCAACAAAGCCTGGCCTTAGTTGCCGCCGCTATGGGGCCCCCACAACCGCCGCGGCGTGTTGTCCAGGAGCGCATTAATCGCCGCCGTCGTCGCTGGAAACCTCGCCAGCGCAACAAACATCCGCGTAATCACCAGAAAAACTGATTGGCTAAAAATAAACGTTTTCCATTGGTCACAATTACTTTCGTGTTTAGGTGCGTTGTATGGGAGCTTAGGACAGGGCGTGAGCCTAGGTGAAGGTGCGAGCTTATCGAACTGGATTTGTAGGGCAGAAAGAAACAGTATGTACGATGGAGGGGAAACAAATATGAACACAGAGCTACAAAGCACGGAAGCGGGCCGATGCAATTAACATGTAAATTTATGAAAGCACTGAGAGTCACGGACTCTGCTAGACTTTCTACCTAAAACCGGGCTAGAACACGTAGCTGCTACAGAGCACGGAAATCACCTACGATACAACACGGTAGACCACGAAGCACGGTAAAATACGAAGCACAAACGGCAGATCAACCGGGACACCACAAGATAACTAGATAGTATGGTCTGGGCCACTATGCCATGGGAGAACGCAGCCGCAGAGCTATAGACGTAAAATCACCGTGCCGCGGAGAACGATACCAGTGTTGAACCTGAGCTTACCGAGCCACGGAGGACAGTACTACATTAGAACTAGATTGCACGAACGGCGGGCCAGCCACGAAATAAACGGGGAGGTGGGCGCTTGGGGTGACCACGACTGCACACTGTGGAGCACGTTGCCATTGTAGAACACGATAACACGGACAACGCAGATACACTACGTGACCACAATACCATAGACAGCATTACCACACCGTGATTGCACGATAGCGTGATACCGCAGTCGATGGAACCTCACCTGGAGAGCACGATACACGGGCGACGGAACGACACGACTGCATGAAGTCACCAAACCACGGAATAGCACACTTTGGCTAGAGCACCGGCGATGGAAGGCCAACGGTCACGAAATAGTATCTACCCACGTACCCCAGTATCACCCCCACATTACCCGATTTGACATCCAGAAGAACAGTTAAACATTTAACGAATATGGCCCGAACGCAACGCCCCATTGCAACCCAACAAACACAACATTACAAGAACCAGCTTAAACCAGCTGTAGCCCCCATGGGGTCGGAATCAGGGAAACCTCGGAATCCTGCGAAAGGATGCACCAAAACAGAGCCTATAGGTCCCAATGGGACGCAAATAGTAACATATCCACCATCCTGGTCAGATACCCGGGTGCGGAAACGGGGGA
>NW_003303557.1:119928-125416 GCF_000142945.1 Phytophthora infestans T30-4 | reverse complement strand
AGGAGCTGTGGAAAAAAATTTGTAGGCTCTGGGGACTTATATTTCGGCCTCAATCGAAACTTTAGTACTTATTGAAATTTAGAATGCTGTTTTAGGCTTCGTAGTACTGCTGTACCTAATTTAATTTACAGTATTATTTTCTTAGTACTATTATCAAGGCATTTCATATTTTTACTTGCAGTTATTTGTAGTAGTAGTACACATAGAAATTATATCAGCGTTTAATAATAAATAACAATTGTATAACTATTATTAATAATGTGAAAACTTTAAAATATGACTATTGTGGCTTACACCCCTGCACCTCCGTAATAAACTGCTGCCTTCCTTTGTATTTGCGCGCGTAGTGTGCGACCTTCAGATATTATGTGAACTTTCCAACAATATACGTTGTGTACATCAAACAAAATGGGAACAGCGTTTGTGATTAAGTTGGCGCGGATGCACATGTCTAAGCAAGGACACGAAACACGAAGGAATACCGACCTACACTATGTACACGATGGGATAGAAGAGCAACACGAAGCACGGAAGGCCACGGACGATGATAGAAGACTTAGCCGATGCAAACCACGAAGTTTTATAAGTAGCGTGAAAGATGAAAGAGCACGCAGCCATGAAAAGAACAGATGGATAGAACATGACAGGAACGTACGGGCCACGGAAGGGAACTAAATACATAGACACCCCAGCATGCTGAAAAGCACGGGCTACGGAAGAGCACGGACGTTCGAAGCCACGGTAGAACACGTATCGGTGAGAGTGCACAGAAACAATACTCCAACAACACCACGGGTAAACATGGAGCACAGTCAACCGACCAAACGTGAAAACGCGATGTACCATAAACGGAAGATCATCCGAGCATTGGAGCCCGATATTAGGGTAGAATCGAAGCTCACCGAGTCCGACAGCACGACACTACGGTAGCTAACGATCTCACGGACGACAGACCCACCGCAACATCGCAAGCTAACACGATAGCATGGACTGTGCCACTAAGCCATAGGGGAGCATAGCCACAGAAGCTATAGACGGGAGATCTTTGAGCCACGGAGCACGATACCAGCGTAGAAGCTCAGCTCCCCGAGCCACGGAGGACAGTAGCACATTAAAACTCGATTGCCCGGACGGCAGACCAGCCACGAAAATCACGGGGGTGCTTGGGGTGACCACGATTGCACACCGTGGAGCACGAAGCCCATGTAGAGCACGATAACACGGGCAACGCAGATGCACTACGCGAGCACAATACCATAAATACCATTACCACACCGCGATTGCTCCATAGCGTCGTAACGCGGTCGATGGGAATCTTACCAGGAGAGCGCGATACACGGGCGACGGAAACACACGACTGCGTGGAAGGCACCAACCCACGGATTAGGACCCTTTCAGGTAGAGTACTTGGATGGGAAACCAACGACCACAAAAGTCTATGAACCACGAAACCAGTGCAGCCCCCGTAAACGTTTGAGATCAGGAAAATAGTTAGCATCCACGAAAGAGGGTCATACTACTGAAGAGCATGAGCCCAAGAGAGAGGGTCCATAATTACCCAAGCATCATGGACCACGGGTGAGCAGGAAACCACGATGCCGGGAAGATCACATAAGATCGCAGGCCATTGAAGAAGATGACTACAACCTGTAGTACGGATAACCGAAATGTACCAAACCACGATATTGTACGGGTCCACATGATACTACGGAAAGGCAAGTGGTTAAATACACGATGTCAAGATCTACGGGGTGAACCACGCTCTCTAAACACGCGACACCAAGAAGCACTTAAATTTGCGGCCACCTCATCTACAACAAACCATGCCACTCCGCCGCGTAGCGGCGGCGAACGGCCTATAATTACCTCTCTAGTGGAGTGTGTTGTCCGTCCGTCTGTCAGTCCGTCCGAGGGTAGGGTTCTAAAATGTAACGCAAATAAGCGCGTTCTACTGGCTGCCGAGCGCAGCGAAGGCGGCCTCAATTGGCTAAAATTGCAATATGTGGTGTACATATTATATGTGGTCTACACATCGTACTTAAAATGCACAGTTCAAATTTCATTTTGCTCTCATTTTCAGCTGCGGTTCGCCACCTCACGCGAAGGGCGCTGCCTGTGTGCGCGTTATTTAGCATTAGTATAAGGCGCCGATAAGCACACACGTACTATATCGTCGTAGGAGCTGTTAAAAAAAATTGTAGGATTTGGTGACTTATATTTCGGCCTCAATCGAAACTTTAGTACTTATAGGATATATAATGATATTTAGGCTTCGTAGTACTTTTAAATTATAAAACTTACAAAACTTTTAAGTAATACTATGTTTTGAGAATTTCATATTTTTCTTGCAGACGTTTATAGCAGTACTACAAAAAATTAATTAGTTGCGCAAGAAAAAAACGCATGTTATTACTAATACGAATCAATTTAAACCAAAGTACCGGTATTATATTTGCGTTAGATAAAGATGCACAATTTATTACTAATATTAAATATTCAAAATGTGAATATAGTGGCTTCCCACCATCCCACCCCACATAACCATGTACACCACTCCGCCGCCGATAAAAAAGGATCGTATTCCTTTGTATTCGCGCGCGTAGTGTACGACCTTAAGACATTGTGCGCACTTTTCACCACGATATGTAGCATACATCAAACAAAATAAAAACAGCGTTTGCGATTGAATTAGCGCGGAGGCAAGTGGATAAACAAGAACACGAAACACAGAGGAACACCGGCGCACACTATGTACACGATGGGGTAGAGGGAAGAACACGAAGCACAGAAGGCCACGGACGTTGAAAAAGGACTAAATTAATGAAGGCAGCTAGCCATTCTGAAAAGCACGAACCACGGACGAGCACGCTACCATGAAAACTTGGAATGGCAAGAATATGATGGGAGCGTATGGATCACGGAAAGTAACTGAAGTAATGACACCCCAACATGCTGAAAAACACGGGCCACGGAAACGGTAAGGTGCACGGAAAGCAATTCTTCCATAACACCACGGTAGAACATGAAGCACAGACGATGAACCTAACACAAAGCCACAGGAGAGCATAAGCGGGAAATCACCGAGCATTGGAGCACGATACCAGGGTAGAGCCAAGCCACGGAGCACAGTGTTACGGTAGCTCACAATAGATCGGACGACAGACCAACCACGATACCGCGAGATAATACGATTGCACGGACGGTGGTCCAGCCACTAAACCGTGAGATAACACGCAGCAACGGGAGTTATAGACGGCAAATCGCGGAGCCACAAAAGTCGATTCCACGGCAGATCAGCCACGGAAGCACCGGGGAGCGCTTTTGGATATCACGATTGCACAACGTGGATCAGTATGCCATTGTTGAATATAATAACACGGGAAACACAGATGCACTACGCGAGCACGAAAGCATAGGATAGCAGAATTATACTGCGCTCGCATGATAGCGTGATAACGCGGTCGATGAAGTCACACCAGGAGAGCACGTTACACGGGGGACGGATCCATATAACTACGGAATAGCACCCGTCGGCGAGGGTACCGTCGATGAGACGCCATGGACCATGAATGAATATGGACCACTAAACCTGTAAACCCACTCAAGACCTTGGGAACACGGAAAAATAGCAGCCACGAAAGGGTGTCGTACTACTGAAAAGCATGAACCCAAAAGAGAGAGCGCATTAACGGAAAAGGGCAATATCCACGGAGGAACATAGACGCCAACCAGTAGTACGGAGCAACGGACGCGTACGAATTAACGATACCGTACACTGCCACATGAGACTACGAAATGACAGGTGTTTTAAGTTCACGACACAACATCGCACGGGGATGGCCGAAGCCTCGGGGTACAAGATCAGACTGAAAGCACACAACACACGAAGTACTTAAAATTGCGGCCACCTTATCTCCAACAAACCATGCCACTCCGCCGCGTAGCGGCGGCGAACGGCTAGTCTTACCCCTCTAGTGGAGTGTGCTCTGCGTCAGTCCGTCAGTCCGTCCGAGGGTAGGGTTCTAAAATGTAACGCTAATGCGGGCGTTCTACTGGCTGCCGAGCGCAGCGAAGGCGGCGTCGATTCGCTAAAAAGCTGCCGAGCGCAGCGAAGGCGGTCCCCATTGGCTAAAACAGATATTATGTGCTGTACTTACTGTATGTGGACTACACATCGTACTTAAAATGCACAGTTCAAATTTCATTTTGCTCTCATTTTCAGCTGCGGTTCGCCACCTCACGCGAAGGGCGCTGCCTGTGTGCGCGTTAGTTAGCATTAGTATAAGGCGCCGATAAGCACACACGTACTATATCGTCGTAGGAGCTGTTGGAAAAAATTGTAGGATTTGGTGACTCATATTTCGGCCTCAATCGAAACTTTAGTACTTATAGGATATATAATGATATTTAGGCTTCGTAGTTCTTTTAAATAATAAAATTTACAAAACTTTTGAGTAATACTATGTTTTGAGAATTTGATATTTTTCTTGCAGACGTTTATAGCAGTACTACAAAAAATTAATTAGTTGCGCAAGAAAAAAAACGCATGTTATTACTAATACTAATCAATTTAAACCAAAGTACCGGTATTATATTTGCGTTAGATAAAGATGCACAATTTATTACTAATATTAAATATTCGAACACTTTTAAAATGTGAATATAGTGGCTTCCCACCATCCCACCCCACATAACCATGTACACCACTCCGCCGCCGATAAAAAAGGATCGTATTCCTTTGTATTCGCGCGCGTAGTGTACGACCTTAAGAGATTGTGCGCACTTTTCACCAAGATATGTAGCATACATCAAACAAAATAAAAACAGCGTTTGCGATTGAATTAGCGCGGAGGCAAGTGGATAAACAAGAACACGAAACACAGAGGAACACCGGCGCACACTATGTACACGATGGGGTAGAGGGAAGAACACGAAGCACAGAAGGCCACGGACGTTGAAAAAGGACTAAATTAATGAAGGCAGCTAGCCATTCTGAAAAGCACGAACCACGGACGAGCACGCTACCATGAAAACTTGGAATGGCAAGAATATGATGGGAGCGTATGGATCACGGAAAGTAACTGAAGTAATGACACCCCAACATGCTGAAAAACACGGGCCACGGAAACGGTAAGGTGCACGGAAAGCAATTCTTCCATAACACCACGGTAGAACATGAAGCACAGACGATGAACCTAACACAAAGCCACAGGAGAGCATAAGCGGGAAATCACCGAGCATTGGAGCACGATACCAGGGTAGAGCCAAGCCACGGAGCACAGTGTTACGGTAGCTCACAATAGCTCGGACGACAGACCAACCACGATACCGCGAGATAATACGATTGCACGGACGGTGGTCCAGCCACTAAACCGTGAGATAACAGCAACGGGAGTTATAGACGGCAAATCGCGGAGCCACAAAAGGCGATTCCACGATTGCACGGCGGCAGATCAAGCCACGGAAGCACCCGGGGGGCGCCTTTTTG
>NW_003303557.1:114653-118654 GCF_000142945.1 Phytophthora infestans T30-4 | reverse complement strand
ATTCGACTGCACAATTGCAACTAAAACCGCTCCGGGCTCACGCCCGTGACTGTGGGATAAGTGATCGGAGATACCCTTGATGGGGGCAAGCAATCCCCGGGTAGTACGCGTATTGCAACACACTACTCTATGAAAACCTACTGCTACGTGCGGTGTACTTAGACATTGTCTAACGCGTCACGTTTACGTGTTCGCAGAACTATGGTTCGGAGTAAGCGAAAGAGGACGCGCGAGGAACTCGAGGAGGCCCTGCACGAGAACGAGCGCATTAACGCGACACCCATGCGAGAGGAAAAGGATGCACGAAAACGACGTCAGACCAAGCGCAGAAAGAAACGATACGACTTGAACAAAGAGCTGAAGGCCCTCAGTGTGCATCAAGAAGCTACGGCGGTTACGGAATTTACGGAAGGTCAAGCCAACGGTATTGAAGAGCGGGAGGAAAAGACAGAAGAGTCCGATCCTGTGCTACTTCAGCGCCGGTTTGCGGCTGAAATGGAGGCGGCGTACCAAGCTGAAACTGAGGATACGGCTTTATTTACAGTACCTGTCGTATCTGGATCAGCGGATCGAGAAGATGTCCCGGTCTCGGCTGCGCAGCGAGCTCGCGACAAAAGAGCTAATAGGACACTGTCGCAGGCAGATCGCGAACGCACACGCGACGCACAGCGAGCTCGAACCAGGCGCATTAATATGACACTATCTCAGCGTGATCGTGCGAGGAAGAAAGACGCTGAGCGCAAACGTGCCCGAAGAGCTCAGTTACGCGGAGAAGAGCTTCACGAGCAGCGGGAGCAGAATCGACAGCAGCAAACAGCACACAGAGCGGAGCTAAGGGAGCCAGACCGGGAAGCCGTACGCGGTCGAGACCGCCTGCAACATGCGTGTCGACGGGCACAGATGTCGGGACAGCAACAGGAGCATGCACGCGAGCTTAACCGTCAACAACATGCGCATTGGCGAGCAAACCTGTCGGACCAGAGCATGGTGGCTGAGCGCGAGCTAAACCGACAACGGCATGCTGATCGACGAGCTGAGCAGACACAAGACGAGCGTCAGTACGAGCTCGAGCGGGTGCGCACTAGACGACAATGTGTCCGTCATGGACATGCTCTTATTTCCCTCGAAGACTTCGACGCATCAAAGATTACGGGCTACGACGTCGTCAATGGTCGACACAAGCTCCCGGCTACAACGATTTGTCCGATCTGCAATGCTTGGAAGTGGCCTGGGGAGTCTGCGATATCATGCTGTCTCGCAGGCAGGGTAAATCTGCCTCCACTGCACCCCGCGCCACGGAAGTTGCTTCAGCTGTACGGAGATCCCGAGTTCCGCCGTCACATTCGTGCTTACAATCAAGCCTTCGCGTTTACATCGATTGGTGCTTCGTGCTCAAACCGATCGTTTCAAAACGTACGTCAAGACGAGAGCGTTGCCGGTACACACGGGGTGTACACATATCGCATTCAAGGGGCTATGGGCCACTACCTAGGGTCTCTCCTCCCCCACATAGACCGTCGGACAGGCGCGCGGGTAGCACCCAAGTTTGCGCAGATCTACATTGTGGATCCAGACATGCAACACCGCGCGGAGCGACGTCTTGGTATATTCGCGGATTTGGATCGTGTTGCACTACTAGACATCGAGAAAATGATGGCAGAGCACAACCCATTAGCGCAACGGTTTCTCCACTTTGGGCAGCAAGTGCGTCAACACAACACGGAGGCTCCAGTAGACTTGGTATTCCGTCTGCATGATAACTCCTCGCGACCAAGGACGCATAACCGCCCCACTGTGTCTGAAGTGGCTGCGACTCTCATTGAGGACGGCAACCTGGCTCAGCCTCGGGATCTACTTCTCTTTACACGCGATCAAAGGCTGCTACGTTTGTATGAGACTCACGCCGATTACGATCCACTCCAATACCCGCTTCTCCTTCCATATGGAGAGAAGGGCTGGACCTACACAGACGAGTTCGCGAATGGTGCTGAGTATCGAAACAAGAAGGCGATGTCGCTTCGTGAACACGTCGCGTTCCGCCTCCACCAGAAAGCGGATGATCAGTCCGCTCTCCACCAAGGTGGGCGTCTATTTCAGCAGTGGTGTGTAGATCAGCGTGCAAAATGTGAGCAAGAACAGCTTCGCTGGGTGGCCGACAATCAGAAAACACTACGCGCCGATCAATACAGGGGTGTTCAAGATGCTTTGCTCAACGAAGATACTTTGGCTCTGGCGGAAGGAGAAGTACTGCTGTCGGAATATGACCGGGCCCAGAACAGATTGGTGCACCCAGACCGGGACGGAGGCGGCAGAGGACGATCAACCCACTTTCTTAATCAGGTTGGCAAGCGTATCATACTACCGGCTTCGCACCTGGGTAGCCCGCGGTCCATGTACAAGTCGTATCAAGATTCGATGGCAATTGTTCGGGAGTATGGACGGCCCGACGTCTTCCTGACTGAAACGTGCAGCCCCAAATGGGACGAGATTCTTGAAGTGATACCTTCCGATATCCAGACAGCTCAAGATCGACCAGACATCGTGGCTCGCGTGTGGCAGCAGAAACTACAAGCAACGCTTGACGATTTAAACCAAGGCGTTCTGGGACGAGTGCGCGCGCGGATTTACGTTGTCGAGTTTCAAAACGAGGCCTCCCCCACGCTCACGTACTGATTATTTTGGCTGACGAAGACAAACCTCGAACCCGCGAGATCGTAGACAAGATGGTATGCGCTGAGATCCCAGATAAGGATACAAACCCTCAGCTGTATGAGACGGTCATGTCATACATGCTCCATGGTCCATGCGGGCCTGCAAACCCTTCCTGCGCGTGTATGAAGGACGGCAACTGCACCAAAGGATATCCGAAGCCCTTAGCAGAAGTTACACAAGCCAATGCCAACGGATATTCAGTGTACAGACGACGTCGACTGCAAGAAGGTGTTCTAAAGTTCAAAGGCAGAGAATACGACAATGCCACGATCAACCAGTGGGTGGTACCGTACAACCCGTACTTATCCCAGAAGTACAACTGCCACATCAATGTCGAAGTGTGCACGGATATTACTGCGGTTAAATACCTGTACAAGTATGTGTACAAAGGACCCGACATGGCTATACTCACTGTGGAAGAAGTCCGAGGAGGGCAGCAGAGTGCGCGTCGAGAACCAAATGAGATTCTACGTTTCTTGAGCGCCCGGTACATTTCTCCGGTGGAAGCTTGCATGCGCCTACTCGATTTGGGAAAACCCATGCGGTGACACAGCTAACGGTTCATCTCGAGTCAGGCCAGACAATTTGCTTTCGCGAGACGGAAAACCCGGAGGCGGTTTTGGAACGTGGTAGTCACACGATGCTGACCAGATTCTTTGAGTTGTGTGCGAGTGAAGAGCCTCAGAATCATATTGCCAGGACGATGTTGTATCAGGATATCCCCAAAGAGTTCTGCTGGAAAG
Source organism: Phytophthora infestans T30-4 (assembly GCF_000142945.1). NCBI lineage: Eukaryota > Oomycota > Peronosporomycetes > Peronosporales > Peronosporaceae > Phytophthora > Phytophthora infestans. The sequence continues at coordinate 115,199 of NW_003303557.1, read as the reverse complement.
CGCCGGAGAAAGGGCAACCGAAAAGGTGGGTTCGCCGGAAACAGTATCAAGCTGCCGTTGGTCGCATGATTCACGTGTCTCCTCGAGATATGGAGCGGTTCTACCTTCGGCTACTGCTCTGTCAGCGTAAAGGTCCAACGTCGTTTGAAGACTTGAGAACGGTTAACGGAATTGTCTGCCCAACATTCCAAATTGCGGCGCGCGAGGCTGGCTACTTAGAGAATGACAACGAGTGGGTTTCGTGTTTGAGGGAAGCGGCTGAGTTCCAAATGCCGTATCAACTACGCCAGCTCTTCGTCACCATTCTGGTGTATTCAGCTCCAGCAAATGTTGGTGTTCTATGGGATCGTTTTTTCGCGGATCTTTCCCAAGACTTCGCACGCAAGCATCAGGCTTTGATGGACCCCTTTAAGTCGGCGTTGGTCGAATTTGAAACGCTGATGAGCATTCAAGAACTACTTCAAGCGAGTGGGTATGCGGTAGCTGACTTCGACGAGCTTCCTCAGTTGGGGTCGTTCCCAACATTGATTCGTGAAGCCGCTCGCC
>NW_003303557.1:108660-113262 GCF_000142945.1 Phytophthora infestans T30-4 | reverse complement strand
ACCACACCGCGATTGCACGCTAGCGTGATACCGCGGTCGATGGCCCTTCACCAGGAGAGCACGATACACGGGTGATGGAATAATACGACTGCGTGAATGCGCCAAACCACGGAATAGCACTCTTCGGCCAGAGTACCAGCGATGGGAGGCCAACGGCCACGAAAGAGGCAAATAGTTAAGTACACGAAGCCAAGATCTACTGGGGTGAACGACGCTAACAAAGTCCGCGACACCAAGAAGCATCTAAATCTGCGGCCACCGCATCTCCAACAAACCATGCCACTCCGCCGCGTAGCGGCGGCGAACGGCTAGTCTTACCCCCCTAGTGGAGTGTGTTGTCTGTCTGTCAGTCCGTCTGTCACGGGCTAGGGTTAATTAATGTAACGCAAATGCGGGCATTCTACTGGCTGCCGAGCGCAGCGAAGGCGGCGTCGATTCGCTAAAAAGCTGCCGAGCGCAGCGAAGGCGGCCCCCATTGGCTAAAACAGATATTATGTGCTGTACTTAATGTAGGTGGACTACACATCGTACTTAACTGCACCGTTTAAATTTCATTTTGCTCTCATTTTCAGCTGCGATTCGCCACCTCACGCAAAGGGCGCTGCCTGTGCACACGTTAATTAGCACAATTAAAAGGCGCCGATGAGCACACACGTACTATATCGTCGTAGGAGCTGGAGAAAAAAGTTATAGGCCCTGGTGATTTATATTTCGGCCTCAATCGAAACTTTAGTACTTATTGAATTTAGAATGATGTTTTAGGCTTCGTAGTACTGCTGTACTAATTTAACTTACAATATTATTTTTCTTAGTACTATTATCAAGGCATTTCATATTATTGCTTGCAGTCATTTGTAGTAGTAGTACACATAATAATTATATCAGCGTTTAATAGTAAATAACAATTGTATTACTATTATTAAAAATGTGAAAACTTTAAAATATGACTATTGTGGCTTACACCCCTGCACCTCCGTAATAAACTATTGTCTTCCTTTGTATTTGCGCGCGTAGTGTGGGACCTTCAGATATTATGTAAACTTTTCAACAATATACGTTGTGTACATCAAACAATATACGTTGTGTACATCAAACAAAATGGGAACAGCGTTTGTGATTAAGTTGGCGCGGATGCACATGTCTAAGCAAGGACACGAAACACGAAGGAATACCGACCTATACTATGTACACGATAGGATAGAAGAGCAACACGAAGCACGGAAGGCCATGGACGATGATAGAAGACTTAGCCGATGCAAACCACGAAGTTTTATAAGTAGCGTGAAAGATGAAAGAGCACGCAGCCATGAAAAGAACAGATGGAGAGAACATGACAGGAACGTACGGGCCACGGAAGGGAACTAAATACATAGACACCCCAGCATGCTGAAAAGCACGGGCTACGGAAGAGCACGGACGTTCGAAGCCACGGTAGAACACGTATCGGTGAGAGTGCACAGAAACAATACTCCAACAACACCACGGGTAAACATGGAGCCCAGTCAACCGACCAAACCTGAGCCCGCAGGAGGCCAGATACGGGAAATCAGAAATCATCCATTTTTGGAGCACGATGCCTAGGTAGAACATGAGCTCACCGATCCACGGAGCGCAACACTACGGTAGCTAACGATAACACAGACGACAGCTCAGCCCCGACACCAGAGATAACACGACAGCATGGACGGTGGGTTATCCACTAAACCATCGGAGAACACGCTGCCACGCGAAACCACCGAGTCACGGAGCACCATACCAGTGTAGAACCTGAGCTTAGCGAGCCACGGAGGACAGTAGTACATGAGAACACGATTGCACGGACGGTGGACCAGCCACGAAATAAACGAGGGGGCTCTTAGGGGGACCACGATTCCACATTGTGGAGTACGATGCCATTGCAAAACACAATAGCACGGGCAACGCAGGTGCACTACGCGAGCACAATACCATAGACAGCATTACCACACCGTGATTGCACGATAGCGTGATTCCGCGGTCGATGACACTTCATCAGGAGATCACGATGCACGGGCGACGGAACCACACGACTGCATGGAGGCACCAAAGCACGGAATAGCACCCTTTGGTTAGAGTACCGGCGATGGGAGGCCAACGGTCACGAAATAGTATCTACCACGAAGCCAGTGCAACCCACGTAAACGTTTGAGAACGGAAAACAGTTTGCTTTAACGAAAAGACCGTACTAAAGAGCATGAGCCCACAAGAGAGAGGACAGAACCGCTGAGCAGCGTGGGCCATGGGTGGTCAGGAACCTCGAAGCCGGGAAGAGCACGAAAGAGCATGGACCATTGAAGAAAACAACACCCAACCTGTAGTACGGGGTAACGGAAACGTTCCAAACCACGATATTATACGGGGCCGAATGAGACTACGGAAGGCAAGTGGTTAAATACACGATGCCAAGATCTACGGGGTGAACCACGCTCTCAAAACACGCGACACCAAGAAGCACTAAGGTTGCGGCCACCTCATCTCCAACAAACCATGCCACTCCGCCGCGTAGCGGCGGCGAACGGCTAGTCTTACCCCCCTAGTGGAGTGTGTTGTCTGTCTGTCAGTCCGTCTGTCACGGGCTAGGGTTAATTAATGTAACGCAAATGCGGGCATTCTACTGGCTGCCGAGCGCAGCGAAGGCGGCGTCGATTCGCTAAAAAGCTGCCGAGCGCAGCGAAGGCGGCCCCCATTGGCTAAAACAGATATTATGTGCTGTACTTAATGTAGGTGGACTACACATCGTACTTAACTGCACCGTTTAAATTTCATTTTGCTCTCATTTTCAGCTGCGATTCGCCACCTCACGCAAAGGGCGCTGCCTGTGCACGCGTTAATTAGCACAATTAAAAGGCGCCGATGAGCACACACGTACTATATCGTCGTAGGAGCTGGAGAAAAAAGTTATAGGCCCTGGTGATTTATATTTCGGCCTCAATCGAAACTTTAGTACTTATTTAATTTAGAATGATGTTTTAGGCTTCGTAGTACTGCTGTACTAATTTAAATTACAATATTATTTTTCTTAGTACTATCATCAAGGCATTTCATATTATTGCTTGCAGTCATTTGTAGTAGTAGTACACATAATAATTATATCAGCGTTTAATAGTAAATAACAATTGTATTACTATTATTAAAAATGTGAAAACTTTAAAATATGACTATTGTGGCTTACACCCCTGCACCTCCGTAATAAACTATTGTCTTCCTTTGTATTTGCGCGCGTAGTGTGGGACCTTCAGATATTATGTAAACTTTTCAACAATATACGTTGTGTACATCAAACAATATACGTTGTGTACATCAAACAAAATGGGAACAGCGTTTGTGATTAAGTTGGCGCGGATGCACATGTCTAAGCAAGGACACGAAACACGAAGGAATACCGACCTACACTATGTACACGATAGGATAGAAGAGCAACACGAAGCACGGAAGGCCATGGACGATGATAGAAGACTTAGCCGATGCAAACCACGAAGTTTTATAAGTAGCGTGAAAGATGAAAGAGCACGCAGCCATGAAAAGAACAGATGGAGAGAACATGACAGGAACGTACGGGCCACGGAAGGGAACTAAATACATAGACACCCCAGCATGCTGAAAAGCACGGGCTACGGAAGAGCACGGACGTTCGAAGCCACGGTAGAACACGTATCGGTGAGAGTGCACAGAAACAATACTCCAACAACACCACGGGTAAACATGGAGCACAGTCAACCGACCAAACCTGAGCCCGCAGGAGGCCAGATACGGGAAATCAGAAATCATCAATTTTTGGAGCACGATGCCTAGGTAGAACATGAGCTCACCGATCCACGGAGCGCAACACTACGGTAGCTAACGATAACACAGACGACAGCCCAGCCCCGACACCAGAGATAACACGACAGCATGGACGGTGGGCTATCCACTAAACCATCGGAGAACACGCTGCCACGCGAAACCACCGAGTCACGGAGCACCATACCAGTGTAGAACCTGAGCTTACCGAGCCACGGAGGACAGCAGTACATGATAACACGATTGCACGGACTGCGGACCGCCCACCAAATGCACAGGGGGTGGGCTTGGTATGACCACGATTACACACCGTGGAGCACGATGGCATCGTAGAGCACGATAACACGTACAACGCAGAAGCACTACACGTGCACAATACCATAGAAAGCATAACCACAGCGCGATTGCACGATAGCGTGATACCGCGGTCGATGACACTTCATCAGGAGATCACGATGCACGGGCGATGGAACCACACGACTGCATGAAGTCACCAAACCACGGAATAGCACCCTTTGGTTAGAGTACCGGCGATGGGAGGCCAACGGTCACGAAATAGTATCTACCACGAAGCCAGTGCAACCCACGTAAACGTTTGAGAACGGAAAACAGTTAGCTTTAACGAAAAGACCGTACTAAAGAGCATGAACCCACAAGAGAGAGGACAGAACCGCTGAGCAGCGTGGGCCATGGGTGAGCAGGAACCTCGAAGCCGGGAAGAGCACGAAAGAGCATGGACCATTGAAGAAAACAACACCCAACCTGTAGTACGGGGTAACGGAAACGTTCCAACCACAGATATTA
>NW_003303557.1:92744-95401 GCF_000142945.1 Phytophthora infestans T30-4 | reverse complement strand
TGCTACTGTAGACCCTTTCTACCGACGCTGGATGCTTATTGAAGGTGAGGCGAGGAAGGTGGAGGAGCTTGAGTAGAAGGAAGAAAAAAGAGATGTGATTGAATTTTATGAGTCTGTCTTCAGAGAGTTTCCTGGCACCATTGATTTATCTTTCCTGTAAAAGGTGATGTATCGACTTATGCAGGATTGGGTCCAGAACATATTTTGTATGGTAAGACATTCTGTACAATAACTTGTACGCTATGTCACCAATTAGGACACATCATTGACAGCCTCTCTGTGTCCCAAGTTGGGGGCAGTTCTTATCCCAGATGGTGCAGCTGATTTGCATTTAAGACGTTGAGGACTTTGACTTAAATTACTACTTCGAGGATAATCGACTGTTTCTTGCGGTAGTGAGTTGCTAGAAAGTATGTCTATACCTTTCCGAAGGTCGCAAAGTTCTTTACCGTCGTGCAGTTTAAGTATCAGTGAAATACGCTTGCTTTCTCTTCCGTATCGTTCTCGTTGAGTGCATTAAGTGTTCATTTCCTGATCTTTCAACTTTTGCACAGGTGCGGTTTTCTTCTGATTTGCATGCAAGTATTGAAGGTGTTGATTAAGTGCAATCCTCAAGGGAGCGAGACTTAGTGCGATGCGCGCCTGACGCTATAGTCTGGGCTAGCTCTGAGTGAACTTGTTTCACTCGGTAGCGAATCGTCTCCACTGGTCTCAATAACCTTGGGTTTTGTCATATTGATTTACTGCAATCAATATTTTGCTGCTATGGTTCATGTGATTTGCACAGTACTAATATACTATCTTTTGTATACACAGATGCCTGTCAGTCTTCGCACATCAATTTTGTGCCAACATCAAGAGATGCTGTCGGACCGGTACTCAATGTGCGGTCTCTTATCGATCAGCAACGCTCTTCAAACTAGGGATTTTATCACCCCAGCCATGTTGCGGCCTATTTTGGCTCGGTTGGTAGAGGTGAGCCCAAGTGTGGATCATGGACATCCACGCTACGGTGCCTACACTATGGATGCGTTGCAGAAGGGCTTGCAGAAGCGGCGCAAACAGCTGATTTATCTGAACACAAAGTCGGGGTTCAAGAGCAGACCCAAGCGACCTGCAAGTTCCCTGAGCTGAACCAAAAAATCGATGAAATCGCTGCAAAATACGGCGTAAGCACTCTTCCCCCCACTTTGATCGTTTTCGCTCCTTGTCGGCACGCTTTTCAGGCTCTGAACCCCCGTGCTTGCGCTTGGCCTTTGTTTGCGTCTCTGGCAGGATAAACAACCGAAAGTACTCGTAATCCGAGTCGTCTGCGTTCTCCAAAGCCCCCAACATCGACGGTGGGAGCGACATCGACCTGGAAGAAGATTCAGGGACTGCTGGTTAAGACTTACGGCTGGCAAAACGGAGAGACTCGTAGGTCTTATTTTAAAACTCAGGTCCTAACACTCCCGAAGCGTCGCCGTTAAGCCTTAGGATAAGACTTGCCGCTGGAGATACTCATAGGACTCATCGTCATCAAATTTGCCGTGGTCCAAGGTACATCGCTCTGGTGTATTTCTCTGACGACTTCGACTGGGCAGAGAATCCACAAATTCATCCAATGAAACATCTTGATTGGTGGCTGAGTTCCAGATCTCTACCCAAGGAATTCGCCTTCCTCGTCGTGTATCGCCCATCTTACTCTAAAGTACAGCCGAGTTGCGTTAGTAAACTAAAAGCACTCGATGTTATTAAGCGACTATGCTCATACCCGGGTAGCGTGGGCGGGTCGTTCATTGCGGTAGACGCCTGTTGAATATTCTGAAGTGAAGCGATGCGTCTCCTTGTGGTCTTTTATTGCGTTGATTTAAATGTACCAGTACGAAACGACCACAATTGCATGTTTATATATAGCTTGCTGTACTAATAGTGATGAAATCTCCCAAATCACTGGTGATTCATCCGAATAGAATGGTAGGTGATCCCTCCCGATTTAATGGTTATGGATTCCTTTTCTCTGGTGATTGTACAGTACAGTCGTGCACCTCCAATTCGGCACCGGTATCAGTCGATACCCTGCCAGATTTTATGATTACGCGAATCGGATGCGCAATTACCTTTGCCCATCACCACCCTAGCAATTAACCTCAACGGTTTCCCCCTCCTCGCCGAGGGATGACACGCCGCATCGATCTGATTTAAAGTTTTGGATCGGACGTCCTCATACAAACACACACTTTGATTTTCACCGCCAAAGACAATGGGACATCGCCCTTCCTCCTACATGTGACACAAAAGCAGTCTTTGCGCGAGAAGCACAAGTCAGATCCTGCATGCTCTCACGCCGAACTTGCTCGTTTGGGCAACGGAGCACTTTAAGACCCCCCAAGCAGTAAAGCGCACTACCGTCCAGAGTATTCTTAAGCGGTCCGCGGAAGTTGCCGCCTTGCCGGACGCCTATCGCGACCGGAAGCGCTGTTGCGCGCCCGCGATTCGCGCGTCTGACGCCAAGATTGTGCAGAAGATTGGCATAAATTTTGTACTGAATTAACAAATAAAATATCAGTGCACTGGATTTGCGTTTGTTTTATGCTTTACGTTGTGCACTTATGCCCTGGCACTGTTGATATGGTCCATGGGCCGAATTGGAGGTGCACGACTGTATCGCTACAGAC
>NW_003303557.1:87886-90867 GCF_000142945.1 Phytophthora infestans T30-4 | reverse complement strand
CTTTGGGGAACGGAGTTATGCGGGACGTGGGTGACCCACACATCCACCGACCCCATCTCCCCACCGGGTCCGAGGCCGTACGGCAACGCGATTGATTCTCGTCCCTGGCACAAAAGTATTGTGGTCACGGAGGCAATGGCCCTCTCCCGCGCGAAACAGTGCGAGGTTCATTGATGCCTTCTTTCGCCCGCGAAAAGCGAAGGCAGGCATGGTGCGGGAAATCGAAATCCCCGCACTCGACGCCGACTTTCTGCGTTCGGAAGCCGAACGGAAAGTGGCGTCTGGTTCACGCTAATAACAAGCTGAACAACGCAACGGTGCCGGCCCAAACACCGATCCCACGAAAGGATGTGTTGTTGAACAACATGGCCGGGAGCGTACTGTACAGTGCGCTGGATTTGGTAGACGGATACTACCAAATCCTGATGCGAGAGAGTGACATCCCGCTCACCGCGGTAAGCACTCCAAGCGGCATGCTTTGGGAGTGGCTCGTCATGCCGCAGGGCTTGTCTAACGCCCCGGCGACGTTCAATCGCCTGGTGACGCAATTGTTCCGCCCTTTGCGTACCTTCGTACAGACGTACTTTGACGACATTTTCGTCCATAGCCGTGCCGAGGGAGGCAAGACGGCCATGGAGGTGCATCTAGGACACCTCCGTCGAGTGTTGGACGTGATGCGAGCGAACAAGCTCTACGCCAACATCGACAAGTGCGTTTTCGCGTCACCAGAGATTAAAGTTCTCGGTTGCTTCGTCAGCAACGTGGGCGTTCGGGCTGACCCAGACAAGGTCAAGGCCATAGCATGGCCGACGCCCCGATACCAGAAGGATCTTCGAAAGTGGTTGGGCTTGGCTAACTACCTTCACAAGTACAGCGCTGGGGTACGCGGGCTTCGCTAAGCCCTTGTCGAGCCTCCTTCAGAAGGACGTCGACTGGCGCTGGGAGCAAGAGCACCAGGATGCTTTTGACAGCATTAAGGCCAGTCTCCAAGAGCCCCCTGTCCTGGCCCTGCCGGACGAGACGAAGCCGTTTAGCGTCGTCTGCGATGCCTCCGATTACGCCATCGGATGTGCATTGCTGCAGGCCGACACGGCTGGACAGGAACAAGTCATCTCGTTCCCGTCCAGGCAGCTCAAAGCCGCCGAGCGGAACTACCCTGTCTACGACAAGGAGCTCCTGGCAATGAAATATGCCCTTGTGAAGTTCCGTGTTCACCTTCTGGGCTCTAGGCCCTTTGTGATCTACACAGACCACGCGTCCTTGAGGACGGCGACTAACTCGCCTCACCTCTCCCAAAGGATGGCGAGCTGGCTGTCCTTCTTCGCGGAATACAACTTCCGCGTCGAATTCTAGCCGGGCAAGCTCAACGTGCTTGCGGACGCCCTCTCTCGGCGTCCCGACTATGAGTTGGCCCACATCACGCGGGTGACAACGGATCTATATGATCGGATACGCATGGCGTATCGGGACGATGAGGCTGTCGCGCCTATCGTCAAGTTCCTTAAGGCCGGAACGAGCGCGAAGTCCGACTGGCTCTCGTCGCGACAGCGCTCACGGCTCCACCGATATGAGTTGAAGGAGAGCCTCCTCTATTATCGGGTGGAGCCCACTGATCCTCCACGGGTGGTCGTACCCAACGACGAGGATCTGAAGTTCGACATCCTCGCGGAGGCGCATGACGCGCCCCTCCAGCGGCCACTTGGGCCGCGAGAAGACCTTTCTGTCGGTCTCTCAGTCCTTCTGGTGGACCCACATGTACAAGTGGGTCGCCCGGTACGTCAGAACATAAAGAAACATGTTAGCGGGTCAAACCCGCAGGGCACTCTTCGGCTCCACTACAGAGCCTGCCCGTACCGGCTGATTGTTGGAAGTCGATGAGTCTTGACTTCATCTTTGGGCTTCCCGCCGACGGACACGGCAACACCGGAATTTTTGGTGTTCGTGTGTCGGCTGAGCAAGATGGTACATCTTGCTCCAGTTCCCGTCACTGTTACGGGCGAACAAACCGCAAGGTTGTTCGTCGATGGCGTGTTCCGCTATCACGGTCTCCCAGAGACGATTGTCTCGGATCGAGACCCGCGGTTCACTGCTGCGTTTTGGAAAAAGCTGTTCCCTTTACTGGGAACTCGTCTGCAGATGTCCACTACGGATCATCCGCAGACAGACGGCCAAACAGAGCGCGTCAATCGAGTGCTCGAGGACACGCTGCGCAGTGTGTGCGCGGCAGCACCACGTACGTGGTCGACGCAGCTCCCAGTTGTTGAGTTTGCGCTCAACAACGCAGTGCACGCGTCCACGGGGTTCACGCCGTTCTACTTGAACGGCTTGCGCCACCCCAGAGTGCCTCTCACTCTTCGAGGAGACACTGACACCTCTATCATAAGTGGGGGAGAGGCTCGGAAAGCCCTTTCCTCCCAGGTCTCGGATGTGAGACCAGTTTCGCTGCGGAAACAGGTGAAATCCTTTATGGATACCAAGCTGAACATTGTCAGCAGGGTCCGCGATGCCATGGCAGCGGCCCAAGATAAACAAAAGGAGTACTCAGACAAACAAGGAAGAGGAAACTTAAGTATATTTGAGGTTGGGGACTTAGTGTTGCTAGACACGAGGAACCTACCTCTAGACACTGTTAGCTCTGTCGGCAGCAACAAACTGAAGCACCGCTTCATCGGACCTTTTGCAGTCCTGGCCAGACATGGTGCGTCGTACACCATCGACCTTCCAAAGTCAATGACGACGCACCCGACGTTCTATGTCGGACGTCTTAAGCGGTACTTTGACCCGCAGGGGGTTGCTGACTCGCAGTCCCCCCTTGACCCAGCTCTTCGAAGCGAGGGCCGGTCACAGTCGTCGACGAGGGCATTCGGAGCAGGCACCCAAGCCTCGGTCGGGACGGAAGGCTGCGGTCAAGACCGTACGCCGGAGGGGCTCCATACGAACGGACCCGGCGCCATACGCCGAGTACGCTGAGTACGCCGGGT
>NW_003303557.1:78818-87285 GCF_000142945.1 Phytophthora infestans T30-4 | reverse complement strand
TCTAATCATATACTTCATACATGTAGTATCCCAGCGCTACTAATCATAAGGGAAACTTCCAATTCGAGGCCGGTTGATCTATTCGAGGCCGGTGTGATATTAGCCAACGCATTCGGTGTATTACGATTTCCAGCATGCCATTTGTAGATAAACAACTAAGTAAGAAACTCACAGAAATTTACAAAGCGTAACTTTGTTGTTCATGGTGACCTAACTACGCTTTTCAACACCCTGGCAAAGCTTATCATTGAGCTGAAACTGGACAGCTCGAGGGTCTTTAATATGGACGAGACAGCTTTTCAGAAGCAACTCAAGAGCAAGAAAGTAGTTGCTGTTCGTGGATCGAGTAACGTTTGGAGTACAGAGCCTACAGCTAATTTTCACCTCACAATTGGTGCGTGTGGAAGTGCTGCTGGCTTTGTAATACCACCGGCTTTTGTTTTGCCTGGAAAGACCGTTTCACCTGGATTGCTGGAAAATTGCGAGGCAAAAGGCGCTGTGGTCACGACTTCAGCCTCGGGCTTTATGAATACCACCCTTTTTGAGGAATGGTTGAAGTTCTTTGCAAGCGCAGTGCCTGATTTCATTGCACGTCCACTTGTGCTGATTTTGGATGGATGCGGATCTCACTACTCGGAAGAGGTGCTTGCTGCAGCAGAGTGTCTGAACGTAATGCTGGTTTTCCTGGCCCCGAACGCCACGCACCTTCTGCAGCCATTAGACGTAGCCGTATTCGCTGCACTGAAGAGCAAGATACAAACTCTGCTTGGAAAGCTCGTGGAGGAAGACGAGAACGGATACTACAACATTAGCAAAGACGATGCGATTCAAGTGGCTAGCATGGCCTGGCGAGGGGCTCGGATCGATCGAAATGTTAAGGCAGGGTTCAAAGCTTGTGGACTGTTTCCCTTGTCTTTAGTTAAAATGGGCGCCCGTTTGAGCAATTTCACACGAAATGGGGCACCTCGCCACGTCCTGCTTGCCACATGGCTGCATATGAAGGCGCTTGTCGAAGACGAGATTCTCACAATGCCAACTCCACCGAGCAAAGCCCGCGGTCAGAAGCGCAAGCGCGTTTCCGTCGGCGGACGTCTCTTGACACATGAGGTCTTACAGGAAATTGAAGCGTTCACCGCCAGATCGGGAGCTAAAGGTCGCAAACACGCGAGCACGAGTAGTTCAAGGGCTAAGCCTTGCAAGAAGACGACCTCGATGTCGCCAAGCGTTGACACTGGTAGTGATATTGTAGGTTCTACAGTAGTTTAGACAGAGCAACTGTCAGTACGACCTCATAAGTATGTGGAACTTAAAGATTGCCGTACCAAATTAGTTGAATATGTGCGTCTGTCAATCCGGCAGCGTTACCCCCACCCTGCCGGGCAGTTTTACATCACACAGGAGGTCTTGGCTATAGCAAAAGGTAAGAGTCTCTAGCCATGACGCATGAGCAGCCGTACGAGGTTCTCCGGGTGGCAGCGGAGCTCTGGGGACTCGAGCAGAGCCGGCGCCCCGCTCGACATTTCGAGCGCTGTCTGTGTTTGCGTGCTTCTGGAAATACAGTCCTTTCCAAAATAGCATCACCTCTCAAACCTAGTAGCCTATGATAATGCCTTAAGTACGACCGAAATGCACCGCTCTAGTAGACCTAGCCCTGATGCTGGTGTACCAATGAACATACTCAAGACAAGTCTAATTCCGGCCTTTAATTAATCCTCCGCCACAATTCCAGTGGTTTCTTTAAGTAACAATACAGCGACCAGCACTGTCATATTATGTGCCAATCACCACCTTAAAAAAAAGAGGGATTTCGGAGGTTTCCAAAACTGTCAAAAGTTATGACTTCCGAGGCTCGAGTCCGAAGCAGTGCCTTTCCGAAAATTGCACCTGCAAAACCGGCCTCGAATTGACCACTTCCCTTATACTTTGAAGTACCGTTTGTATATGTACCACTTCAACGCACAAGGGGACTTAATTGAGCGTTTCTGTTATTTCATTCCAGTCATCTTATACAGCTAGCTAACCAGTGACTTATTCCTTGGCGATCTCGATGATGATCTTGCCACGAGCACGGCTCGACATCTGCACCTTGAACGCCTCCATCACGTTCTCCCTGGGTCAGGGTTGCGCTCGATTTTAGAGTTTTAGTTGATGCAGGGTCGGTGTTTTCATCATCACCTAGAATTGGACGTTTTTTGCTCAGGAAGATTTGCGGAAGAAGCCATCATCTGTTCAAATTTGCTCAGATTCTAAATCTGGTCCTTCTAGGTACAGTATGATTTATACCTTCTAGAACGATAATTGCATTTGAATGATCGCGTGAAGGTTTTGTTTACATGAACTCCCAGACCCTCCACGGCTTCGTCTTTCATTTTCCAAAAATATCCAAAGCCCACAAGTCTCCAAGACCCCAATACCAACCTCAACTTCTACCATGGCCACCATTTCCGCCACCTTCAAAGCTTATGAGTACTACAAGTTCGGCGATGCGCTGGAGGAGATCAAATTCAACGCCAACGCTGTCCAGAAGCCGCTTCAGGGCGACGAGCTGCGCGTCAAGATCTTCAGCGCGGCTGTGAACCCCGTGGACTACAAACTGGTCACGTACGGTCCACACATTCTGCCTCACGCCCCCACAGCCGAGAACCCGTTCCGTGTGGGCTTCGACATGGCCGGCAAGGTCGTGGAGGTCGGTAGTGACGTCAAAGACTACAAAGTAGGCGACGAAATCTTCGCCATGCCCGGCTTTGTGAACTTCGGTACCTTTGGCGAGTACATCAACATTGAGACCAAGTTCGTGGCACCCAAGCCCACCAACATGTCATGGAATGAAGCGGCAGGTGTGCCGCTTGCCGGCCAGACGAGCTGGCAGGCACTGGTGACGTACGGCAAGCTTCAAAAGGGTCAGCGCGTATTGATTCTTGGAGGTAGCAGCGGCACGGGCGTGTTCGCTATCCAGATCGCTAAAGCTCTGGGCGCTGAGGTCATCACGACGTGCAGTGCTCGCAACGTGGAGCTTGTCAAGTCTCTTGGCGCCGACCAGATCGTGGACTACACTAAGGAGAAGTGGAGCGAGGTGCTAGCCGAGCACTCCATCGACCTCATTTACGACTGTGGCATGGAGCCAGCTTCGTGGAATGATACAGCTCAGAAGGTGCTGAAGGAGAAGACGGGCATCTTCGTGACGATCCTGACGATTGACAAGCCCATCGAGTCGCCCATTGGCGCTACGCTGCACCAGATCTTCAACGCGCCGTGCACGGAATACTTGCTGGAACTCAAGAAGCTGATCGAGGCTGGAAAAGTGAAGACGATTATTGACTCGGTGCACTCGCTGGAGAACGTGATGGAGGCGTTTAAGGTGCAGATGTCGAGCCGTGCTCGTGGCAAGATCATTATCGAGATCGCAAAGGAATAAGTCACTGGTTAGCTAGCTGTATAAGATGACTGGAATGAAATTACAGAACCGTTTAATTAAGTGTTCGTTGATCCCCTTGTGCGTTGAAGTGGTATACAAACGGTATTTGATTAGTAGCGCTGGAATACTAGACTGGTATACTGGTAATGTCGCAAAACTAAAATAAGTACAAGTATCCATGGATACTTTGTACTAGTACTTAATAGCTTTTTGTATTCTGAGTTCCGGGCAACTCAGCTTCGTCTCCCCCCTGCGGTTTCTTGGACTCCAAGCTGAAGTCCATCGACTACAGCGCCACGAGGGATTTGCATTCGGTGCTATGATAGAGCTTATGGGCCCAGCTATGCTTTTCTCATTTTCAAGATTGGCGGAAGACGGACACCTGTTTGTTTTCATAATCGTTCTTTTCTTGGAGCGAGTTGTATATACATGTACTGTACTTCCTTCCTACCGGAAAATACTTTTTTAGATTGATCAAGAAACTGTAAAGCTTTAAATGCTCCAGCTTTTTACCATCCAAGGTTTATTAATAGCTGGAATAATGCTTTAGCGGAAACTCGCTGATGAAAACACATCACCCAGTCCAGAAGTTATAAACCAGAACTGGCAGTAGGGCAATCTACAGCTGAGAAAAGTATAGCTTGGCGCATCAACTTTCAGATTACAAAGCCCTGCCCATTATGAAGGAAGTGTCTAGGTTCACCAATATTTTTTGACATAAAACAAACATTTGGAGTACCGGTGAATACCGGTATCAAAAATTTCTAATTATGTTTTTCAAATTTTGCGAGTCTCTATCGCCGTTCATTAGACCGTCTTTCGCTCCCGCCTCCCGCTCCCCCCAGCTCTTCCCAGTTCTTCCCCGGTACTTCCTATCGGCGCCGCTCGTCGTAGTGTCATGTCAGCAAGCCGAGTATCGCGCCCCACAAGTGGAAAGGCTAATCTCCAAGATGGAGGCACTCTTCCCAGAGCTTCAGGCGATGAAAGCCGAGATAAAACGGAGCATACAATAAGGAAAACAATTCAACTTACTTTCCCTCCATTTAGCGGTGTATTTGCATCGTGGCCTGACCTTGAGGCGGCTTTTGAACGGTACAATGACATTTGGCGGGTGCGTTTGATGTGATGTATCTAATAAATGTATTCACGCGTAGGTACCAGAAGGACACTCATCAGATTTACATGTTGCGAACGAGTAACTCTGTACGTGTCGGAATCGTGAGCGAAGTAAACGTTGTGCTTTGACAGGTACACAGCCTGTCCTGTACGACGAGAAATTGGTGTTCTACTCGAAGACCTTTATCTGCACTCACGGTTGGCAGGTTTAACCCTCGTGGCAAAAGCATCAGAACAAACCACACTGTTCGAGGGATTGGGTGTAAGGCGAGACTGAACGCGCTCCTGAAACAAGACGAAGGCGGAGTGTATACGGTATGTGCTTCAAAGCGCACGTCTGTCCACAACCATAACGTTGGTCCTGAAGAGTATTTCACGTACGCTGAGACTCGCAAGGTGGACTCGCCTGACACCAAATTTGTTGTTAAAACAATGTGGCAAGGTAAGATCAACAGTAGTACAACATATAGCTGGTCATTTGCTAACATGATGTCTTATAGGTGGGTCCAACCGCAAAAAGATTCTGCGATATTTAAAAGAAACATCCGGAAAACCGATCCAGCCAAAGGACGTCGAAAACATGATTGCTCAGATGCGACGCGAAACATACACCTCGCCGGATGACAATGTCCGTGTTTCACAGTTGCTGCAAGATTTCAGTGAAGGTCCAGGAACGGCTGTCAATATCTATCGCGATCCAGGTTCCGAATTGACGAGCTGTATAACCTTCCAGACAGCACATATGAAAAGGATGGCTCGCAAATTCCCAGAAGCACTTTGTATAGATGCCACACACGGCACAAACAGTAACAGGTACGATGTGAGCACCAGTTAATAAATTGGTGACATAATTACCAACACGTTAGGTGATGTCACCAATTAGGTAGGAATTGGTTTCATATTCACCAATTACTAACAATGAATTTGATGTAGGTATCGGTTGTTTAGTTTCATGGTGACAGATAAATTTGGCAGCGGGGCGTTTGTTCAGCATGCCTTGATTGACGGAGAGCAAAGCCTAACATGAAGAGTGCGTTCAAGGCATTTAAACAGAACAATCCAGCGTGGCCAATATCAAGGTGGTGATTATTGATAAGGATTTCACTGAACTTGGCGTACTAGCAGAAGAACTACCTGAGGCTACATTGATTCTTTGTCATTTCCACGTCATTGACTATCTCAAACGCGAAATCAGCAAAAAGGTCTACGCGTTTACGGCATTTGAGAAGATACATGCCAAGAACTTGATTACGATGATGGTGCGGACTGGTGATGAACGAGAATTCGATCGCTATATGCGAGCCCTCAACTCTTTGTAAGAGTAAGCAACAATTTTTGGAGTATCTGGAAGCCAATTGGTTAAGCTGTAAGCCATTGTGGTGTACGTTCCTGCGCGGATGCATCCCTCACTTGGACAACAGCACAAACAACCGATTGGAAGCAAGTTGGGGGGCTGCAAAAGGTATTCTTCATCGCCACATGCCCATGGATGAGTGCATCGACCATTTGCTTTTTCTACAGCAGATTGCCGAGGATAAATATCGCAGCAAGTCGAAACGGGTCGGCGTCCGTCACAATCACAAGTACGACGAAGAACTTCAAGTCTTGGCAAAGATAGCAACACATCATGCATGCGATCAGATTGAGAGTCAATATCCAGCTAGCAAGGGGGCGGATTACACGGTTGAACCCTGCGAGACTTCGGGTTTTATGTTCACTTTGACCAGCAAGATATCGTCAAGTCAATATGCGGTAAGTTCTGTGGTTCGTTCGATGTTAATGTCTTATTCCACTAACGTTATTATGTTGTTTCAGGTTAATTTGAAGACTAACAATTGTAGCTGCGTGTTCAACCAAACGCTTCTTCTCCCGTGCCGGTATATTATATTTTTAAGGCGCGAAAATGATTCTTTCCGATCCGCAATTCCATTTGAAACAATCCCAGAGCGACGGTCGATAGCTGAGGTCTCCAGTGATTGTGAAGATCCTGTATGTGAAGAAGGAGACGCTGTGAGCTTGTCTGTGGGTGATGTTGCCTTCGACGGCTCAAATCGAGTTCAATCGCACAACCAGAAATACCGAGCAATATTTGCCGTTTGCCAACGAATTGCCGAGGGTGTCACTGATAAAGGGAAGCGAGGATTTACGAGTTGGTACCGCTATTTAAAGGCCTTAGATAACATGGTTCGTGATGACAAAGGTCCGCCAATGTTGGATGCAGAAAGGAACGGTTCAGGCACGCTCAGCTCAGGTGATGCAGGAGAAGCCGATGACGATAGTGCCAATATTGGTGGTATTACCACCAATATTGGTGATTTTACCACAAATTTGGACGAACTGGGTGAGAACAGTACCAATCCACCATGTATCTCGACTTCTGGACAGGATGTTAAGGTGGGCCTCGAAAAACCTCTTCAAGTTCCGCTGGACGAAGAAGAACAAAACATCCGAGAGACAAAACGGGCGTCGAAGAAGCTGTCTTCACTTTCAGCGAAGCGAAAACTTGAATTGGACGAGACAACTGAAGAAAAGCCTTCCCACAAAATATTGGATGATGATGCCAAACGCATAGTAAAGCTTAATACAGCTAGTCGTCCATCTGGAAGACCAAAGCAAAAGGAAAGCTTTAAGAAGGCAAAGAGGAGCAAGGAGATTACGGATACACTGGCGTATGTGGACACGGTCGCCACTGTGGGTGATGTTACGTTGGAAGTTTTGGACGAGGTTGTGAAGACACAACAGCTTTCAATAGCGGTTGTTGGAGATGCTCTCGACAGTATCCGCCGCATGTTCGATGGTGCGGATTTCAAACGTCCCAAAGCATTAGTGATCAAGGGTAATCACTCCCGTTCTGTAGAGAGCAATATCCGATTCGTGCTTCCAGGTATGTAAATGTGTTATTTTCAATATTTTGGTGATATTGGTGTCATCTTCACCAATACTTACCAACATGCAAACTCATTAACCAATATCTTGATAGAACCTTTGGTGATGAAAAGCATAGACTCGGCTACAAACGTGAAGATCCGCGAAGAGCTAATCAATGACACAAAACTGGCATCAAGTGATATAGTGATTTCGATTCTTGGCGTTGGGACGTTTAGTCTGGTGGATATAGAGCGAATGCGAGCGTGACACGAAGTATCAAAGAAGCTGACCAAGGCCCGGAAGCTGGTTAAGTTTGTGGAGAAAATTGTTATTGATGACGACCACAAAGAAGTGGAGCGTCAACGCATCCTGCACATGATACCTTTCATGAACGTCGACAGTGTTTTTAGTGCAAATGGCCACAATATTTCGTTTTTGGATTTAGCAGGATATGGAGGTGACCAATGGCTGAGTGATTCGTGTGTATTTCTGGCTTCGCTACGCGTTGTCAAAGAGGCAGAGCCACAAACCTGGCAAAATCCGAAATATGTTACGGTTGTTGACCCACTATATTTGCAGCTGTCAGATGTAGAGCGAAGGAATCAATACATCGACACAAAGGATCATATTTTCACGGAGATGCGCTCAAATCGCATCGTTTGCTGTCCAACGTACGTTGACATTGAATTTCCTCACTGGTGCGGCATCATTTTTGACATGGAGCGCAAAATTGTGTGGAAGTATGATCCGCTCCACAAAAAATCGATTTTGGATGCAGTGCAAGAGGTTATAAGTGGCGTTTTCATGAAATTTATGAGCTCTCACATGGAGATGCAAGCTAAAACATTTACTGGATGGCGCCAATGTGATGGACACAGCTGTGGTGTATTGGTCGTGCAATGGTTGGAGCAGTATTTGTCACTTGTTCGAAGCACACCTCCCGATGCAAGCATTCCACTTGCCCACGATGATAAACTGGATCCGAAGCAACTAGCATATGAGAGGTACAAGCATTTCTCGTACGTATTGGATAGCGTAGTGACCAGCGTCGATACTTAGCATAAATAA
>NW_003303557.1:74914-77123 GCF_000142945.1 Phytophthora infestans T30-4 | reverse complement strand
TTTCAGGCTCTTCCCAGGTACGTGCTTCTTTTGAATTTTCGATGCCCTATTGTATTCTCTTCCGTGGCTTTCCTGTATTTCTAGAGCTTTCCATCTATCCTATAATGTACATGATCTGAACTCGGTGTTCCTCCGTGATTCGTGTTCTTGTTAAATACGGGACTCTACGCTAATTCAATCACAAACACTGATCCCACTGCACTGCATGTATGTTTACGTATTGTGTTCGAGAGGGCGCACATGCTCTTAGGGTTGCAATATATGCGCTAATACAAAGAAAACGTTCTTTTTTTTAGTGACGGAGAAGTTTACATGGTTATGTGCGGTGGAAGTCACTATATTTATATTTTAAATATTTAATAATTAATAATAAATTTGCATCTTCATCTAACGCAAATATGATACAATATTTTAAGGTTATTAGTATTAGATATAAAGTGCATTTAAATTTGATAAGCGCTACTAAATTAATTTTGTGTAGTACTACTACAAACGTCAGCAAGCAATAATATGAGACTTTAGAATAGTACTAAGCAAAATTATCTTAGAAAGTAAAAAAAATGCTACAAAGCTAAAACAAATCATATTATAACCAATAAGTACTAAAGGCTTCATTTAAGCCGAAATATAAGTCACCAAGGCCTACAAATTTTGTCAAAACAGCTTCCTACCGTCCGATTATACTACGTGGGGAGGGCGGTGGGCGCCTTCTATCAATGCTAACTAACGCGCGCACATGAAGTCCTCTTTCCTGGAGTTGGCGTCTCCAGCGTTTAACCTGGGGAGCAAACATGAAAATTTGAACGGTGCAGTTTAAGTACGATGTGTTGTCCACATACAGTGTGTACACCACATACTAGCAATTTTAGCGAATCGAGGCGCCCTTCGCTGCGCTCGGCAGCCCAGTAGAATGCCCGCATTTTCGCTACATTAATAAACCCTAAGCCCGTGACAGACAGACGGACAGACAACACACTCCCACTAGAGAGGTAAGACTAGCCGTTCGCCGCCGCTACGCGGCGGAGTGGCATGGTTTGTTGGAGATGAGGTGGCCGCGAATACGTGCTTCTTGGTGTCGCGTACTTTGTATGCGTCGTTCACCCCCAGTACGTCGTGACTTCGTGTACTTAACCACTTACCATTCCGTAGTCTCATGTGGACCCGTATAATATCCATGTTTGGTAGGCTTCCGTTACCCCGTACTACAGGTTGGATGTCATGTTCTACAGTGGCTGGCGCTTTTCCGTGATCTTCCTGGCTTCGCGGTTCCCTGCTCACCCGTGGCCCACGCTGCTTAGTGATTGTCCTGGATTTGTGAACTCATTCTCTCCCAGTGCTTAGTGGTTGTGGGCTAGCTCCTTTGGTCTCATGCGCTCCCGTAGTACGACCCTCTTTCGTGGTTGCTAGATATTCTGTGTTCTCAAGGGCTTACGTGGATTCCACAGGCTTCGTGTCCATAATCATTCATGGTCGCGTTCCATTTCTGGTACCCTCGCCAATGAGTGACCTTCCAGAGTTTTCTGTCACCTGTGTACCGCGCACCCCTGTGGTGGCTCCATCTACCGCGTTATCAGCAGACTATCGTGCAATAGCAATGTGGTTATGCTGTATATGTTATCGTGATCGCATAATATATATGTCTTGCCAAAGATATCGCGTTCTACGATGGCTCCGTGCTCCGCGGTGTGCAATCGTGGTCTCCAGAAGCGTTTCCCCGCGATTTGTCGGCCGTCCGGGTAAACGCATTTTAATGAAGTATCGTCCTCAGTGGCCCGGCGATCTCAAGTTCTACAGTGCTATCGTGCTCAGTGAGTTCCCGTGGCTGTTTGTTCTCCCATGTATTAGTGGCTGTCCCATCGTCCATGCTATCGTGCTATCTCTTGGTGTCGCGGTTGGTCTGTCGTCCAAGCTTTCGCTATCTACAGTAGTATCGCGCCCACCAGTGAGCTCCGGCTCTACCCTGGTATCGTGTTTCAATACTCGACCACCTCCCGTTAATGGTCTTCCGCGGCTTCATGTTTGGTCAGTCGACTGCGCTCCGTGTTCTACCGTGGTGCGATGAGAGACTTGCTGTCCGTGCACTCTTAGCGCTACGCCCTCTACCGTGGCTTTGAACGTGCGTGCTCTTTCGTAGCCCGTGCATTTCGGCATGCTGAGGAGTGTCTATGTATTTAGTTCCCTTTCGTGGCCCGTACGCTCCCGTCATATG
>NW_003303557.1:73472-74504 GCF_000142945.1 Phytophthora infestans T30-4 | reverse complement strand
TTTATTACGGAGGTGCAGGGGTGTAAGCCACAATAGTCATATTTTAAAGTTTTCACATTATTAATATTAGTAATACAATTGTTATTTATTATTAAACGCTGATATAATTATTATGTGTACTACTACTACAAATGACTGCAAGCAAAAATATGAAATGCCTTGATAATAGTACTAAGAAAAATAATATTGTAAGTTAAATTAGTACAGCAGTACTACGAAGCCTAAAACATCATTCTAAACTCAATAAGTACTAAAGTTTCGATTGAGGCCAAAATATAAGTCACCAGGGCCTATATATTTTTTCTTCAGCTTCTACGACGATATAGTACGTGTTTGCTCATCGGCGCCTTTTAATTGTGCTAATTAACGCGTACACAGGCAGCGCCCTTTGCGTGAGGTGGCGAACCGCAGCTGAAAATGAGAGCAAAATGAAATTTAAACGGTGCAGTTAAGTACGATGTGTAGTCCACATACAGTAAGTACAGCACATAATATCTGTTTTAGCCAATGGGGGCCGCCTTCGCTGCGCTCGGCAGCTTTTTATCGAATCGAGGCCGCCTTCGCTGCGCTCGGCAGCCAGTAGAACGCCCGCATTTGCGTTACATTTTAGAACCCTACCCTCGGACGGACTGACAGACGGACGGACAACACACTCCACTAGAGGGGTAAGACTAGCCGTTAACCGCCGCTACGCGGCGGAGTGGCATGGTTTGTTGGAGATGAGGTGGCCGCAAATTTAGTGCTTCTTGGTGTCGCGTGTTTTGTGGGCGTCGTTCAACCTAGTACGTCGTGGCTTCGTGAAGTCAACCACCTAACTGTCCGTAATCTCATGTGGCTTTGTACAATATCGTGGTTTGGTACGTTTCTGTTACCCCGTACTACAGGTTGAATGTCGTGTTCTTCAATGGCCTGTGCTCTTCCGTGTTCTTCTTGGTTTCGGGGTTCTCTGTTCATCTGTGGTTCACGCTGTTTGTGGATATGCGCTCTCTTTTCAGCTCATGCACTTTAGTACGGCCTCTTTCGTGGCTCATA
>NW_003303557.1:62250-73372 GCF_000142945.1 Phytophthora infestans T30-4 | reverse complement strand
GTGCATACGAGTTCTCATGTACTACTGT
Organism: Phytophthora infestans T30-4; assembly: GCF_000142945.1. Lineage (NCBI taxonomy): Eukaryota > Oomycota > Peronosporomycetes > Peronosporales > Peronosporaceae > Phytophthora > Phytophthora infestans. The sequence continues at coordinate 73,344 of NW_003303557.1, read as the reverse complement.
CTTTCGTGGCTCGGTAAGCTCAGGTTCTACACTGGTATGGTGTTCCGTGGCTTGATGGTCTTCGGGCTAGGGTGCTGTTCCGTGGTTTGGTGCCTCCATGCAGTCGTGTGGTTCCGTCGCCCGTGCATCGCGCTCTCCCGGTGAGGTTCCATCGACCGCGTTACCATGCTATCGTGCAATCGTGGTATGGCAATGATGTCTACGGTATTGTGCTCGCGTAGTGCATCTGCTTTGCCCGCGTATCGTGTTCTACAATGGTATCGTGCTCCGCGGTGTGCAACCGTGGTATCCCGAATCGTTTCCCTGTGACTTCGTGGCTGGTACGTCGTCCGTGCAATCATGTTGTAATGCACTATTGTCCCTCGATGCTAGGTGACCTCAGGCTCTACACTGGTACCCGGCTCCGTGGCTCGGTGATTTCGCGTGGCTGCGTGTTCTCCCACGGTTTAGTGGTTAATCCAACGTCTATGCTGTCGTTTATGGCGTGGTGTTGACGTTGGTCGGTCGTCCAAGCTATCGTTAGCTACCGTAGTATCGTGTGCCGTGGGTCGGTGGGCTGTCCTGGTATCGTACTCCAATGTTCAGTGACTTCCCGCGTATGCTCTCCCGTGAATTTGTGTTTGGCCGCCGACCGTGCTTCGGGGTAACCTGTGGTGGGAGAACTCCTTTCCGTGCACTCGCACAGCTGCGTGGTCTACCGTGACTGTGAACGTGCTCTCTCTTGGTCCGTGCTTTTTCAGCGTGTTGGCGTTTCATTATTCAGCTCTCACCCGCTGTCATCTGATCGTGCGGCTCCGTGTTTTTCAGGCTCTTCCCTGGTTCGTGCTTCGTATGAAATTTCGTGGCCTATTCTTATTTCGTCCGTGACTTTCCGTATTTCAAGCTGTTCCTTCTATCGCGTTATGTACATGATCTGACTCGGTGTTCCTCCGTGTTTCGTGTTCTTGTTTAATCACGTGCCTCTACGCTAATTCAATCACAAACACTGCTCCCACTGCACGGCATGTATGTTACGTATCGTGTTCGAGAGGGCGCACATGCTCTTAGGGGTGCAAAATACGCGCTAATACAAAGAAAACGTTCTTTTTTTAGTGGCGGAGAAGTGTACATGGTTATGTGCGGTGGAAGCCACTATATTCATATTTTAAATATTTAATATTAATAATAAATTGTGCATCTTCATCTAACGCGAATATGATACAATACTTTAAGGTTATTAGTATTAGATATAAAGTGCATTTAAATTTGATAAGCGCTACTAAATTAATTTTGTGTAGTACTACTACAAACGTCTGCAAGCAATAATATGAGACTTTAGAATAGTACTAAGCAAAATTATCTTAGAAAGTAAAAAAAATGCTACAAAGCTAAAACAAATCATATTATAACCAATAAGTACTAAAGGCTTCATTTAAGCCGAAATATAAGTCACCAAGGCCTACAATTTTTTCAAACAGCTCCTACGACGATATACTACGTGTGTGCGCGTTGGCGCCTTCTACCAATGCTAACTAACGCGCGCACAGGCAGCGCCCTTTGCGTGAGGTGGCGCTCCAGCGTTAAAAATGGGGGCAAAATGAAATTTGAACTGTGCATTTTAAGTACGATGTGTTGACCACATACAGTGTGTCCACCACATAATGATATTTTAGCCAATTAAAGCCGCCTTCGCTGCGCTCGGCAGCCAGTAGAATGCGCGTATTTGCGTTACATTCTAGAACCCTACCCTCGGACGGACAGACGGACACCAGACAACACACTCCACTAGAGGGGTAAGACTAGCCGTTCGCCGCCGCTACGCGGCGGAGTGGCATGGTTTGTTGGAGATGAGGTGGCCGCAACTTTAGTGCTTCTTCGTGTCGCGTGTTTTGTGGGCGTCGTTGAACCTAGTACGTCGTGGCTTCGTGTAGTCACCCACTTAATTGTCCGTAATCTCATGTGGCTTTGTACAATATCGTGGTTTGGTACGTTTCCGTTACCCCGTACTACAGGTTGAATGTCGTGTTCTTCAATGGGCTGTGCTCTTCCGTGTTCTACTTGGTTTCGTGGCTCTCTGTTCACCCGTGGTCCACGCTGTTTGTGGATATGCGCTCTCTTTTGAGCTTATGCACTTTAGTACAGCCTCTTTCGTGGCTCCTAGCTATTCTCTGTTCTCAAACGTTTACGCGGGCTGTACCGCTTTCGTGATACATAGGCATTCGTGGCCGTTGGCCTCCCATCGCCGGTACTCTAACCAAAGGGTGCTATTCCGTGCTTTGGTGCCTCCATGCAGTCGTGTGGTTCCTGCATCGTGATCTCCTGATGAAGTGTCATCGACCGCGGTATCACGCTATCGTGCAATCGCGGTGTGGTTATGCTTTCTATGGTATTGTGCACGTGTAGTGCATCTGCGTTGTCCGTGTTATTGTGCTCTACGATGCCATCGTGCTCCACGGTGTGTAATCGTGGTCATACCAAACCCACCCCTGTGCATTTGGTGGGCGGTCCGCAGTCCGTGCAATCGTGTTATCATGTACTGCTGTCCTCCGTGGCTCGGTAAGCTCAGGTTCTACACTGGTATGGTGCTCCGTAACTCGGTGATTTCGCGTGGCAGCGTGTTCTCCGATGGTTTAGTGGATAACCCACCGTCTATGCTGTCGTGTTATCTCTGGTGTCGGGGCTGGGCTGTCGTCTGTGTTATCGTTAGCTACCGTAGTGTCGCGCTCCGTGGATCGGTGAGCTCATGTTCTACCTAGGCATCGTGCTCTAAAAATTGATGATTTCTGATTTCCCGTATCTGATCTCCTGCGGGCTCAGGTTTGGTCGGTTGACTGTGCTCCATGTTTACCCGTGGTGTTGTTGGAGTATTGTTTCTGTGCACTCTCACCGATACGTGTTCTACCGTGGCTTCGAACGTCCGTGCTCTTCCGTAGCCCGTGCTTTTCAGCATGCTGGGGTGTCTATGTATTTAGTTCCCTTCCGTGGCCCGTACGTTCCTGTCATGTTCTCTCCATCTGTTCTTTTCATGGCTGCGTGCTCTTTCATCTTTCACGCTACTTATAAAACTTCGTGGTTTGCATCGGCTAAGTCTTCTATCATCGTCCATGGCCTTCCGTGCTTCGTGTTGCTCTTCTATCCCATCGTGTACATAGTGTAGGTCGGTATTCCTTCGTGTTTCGTGTCCTTGCTTAGACATGTGCATCCGCGCCAACTTAATCACAAACGCTGTTCCCATTTTGTTTGATGTACACAACGTATATTGTTTGATGTACACAACGTATATTGTTGGAAAGTTCACATAATATCTGAAGGTCGCACACTACGCGCGCAAATACAAAGGAAGATGATACTTTTTCCCGGGGGCAGTGTGAGGTGCAGGGGTGTAAGCCACGATAGTCATATTTTAAAGTTTTCACATTATTAAAAATAGTAATACAATTGTTATTTATTATTAAACGCTGATATAATTATTATGTGTACTACTACTACAAATGACTGCAAGCAAAAATATGAAATGCCTTGATAATAGTACTAAGAAAAATAATATTGTAAGTTAAATTAGTACAGCAGTACTACGAAGCCTAAAACATCATTCTAAACTCAATAAGTGCTAAAGTTTCGATTGAGGCCGAAATATAAGTCACCAGGGCCTATAATTTTTTTCTCCAGCTCCTACGACGATATAGTACGAGTGTGCTCATCGGCGCCTTTTAATTGTGCTAATTAACGCGTACACAGGCAGCGCCCTTTGCGTGAGGTGGCGAACCGCAGCTGAAAATGAGAGCAAAATGAAATTTAAGCGGTGCGTTTAAGTACGATGTGTAGTCCACATACAGTAAGTACAGCACATAATATCTGTTTTAGCCAATGGGGGCCGCCTTCGCTGCGCTCGGCAGCTTTTTAGCGAATCGACGCCGCCTTCGCTGCGCTCGGCAGCCAGTAGAACGCCCGCATTTGCGTTACAAGATTTTCCCCTACCCTCGGACTGACAGACGGACGGACGGACAACACACTCCACTAGAGGAGTAAGACTAGCCGTTTGCCGCCGCTACGCGGCGGATTGGCATGGTTTGTTGGAGATGAGGTGGCCGCAAATATAGTGCTTCTTGGTGTCGCGTGCTTTGTGGGCGTCGTTCAACCTAGTACATCGTGGTTTCGTGTAGTCAACCACTTAACTATCCGTAATCTCATGTGGCTTTGTACAATATCGTGGTTTGGTACGTTTCCGTTACCCCGTACTACAGGTTGAATGTCGTGTTCTTCAATGGGCTGTGCTCTTCCGTGTTCTACTTGGTTTCGTGGCTCTCTGTTCACCCGTGGTCCACGCTGTTTGTGGATATGCGCTCTCTTTTGAGCTTATGCACTTTAGTACAGCCTCTTTCGTGGCTCCTAGCTATTCTCTGTTCTCAAACGTTTACGCGGGCTGTACCGCTTTCGTGATACATAGGCATTCGTGGCCGTTGGCCTCCCATCGCCGGTACTCTAACCAAAGGGTGCTATTCCGTGCTTTGGTGCCTCCACGCAGTCGTGTGGTTCCGTCGCCCGTGCATCGTGATCTCCTGATGAAGTGTCATCGACCGCGGTATCACGCTATCGTGCAATCGCGGTGTGGTTATGCTTTCTATGGTATTGTGCACGTGTGGTGCATCTGCGTTGTCCGTGTTATCGTGCTCCACGGTGTGTAATCGTGGTCATACCAAGCCCACCCCCTGTGCATTTGGTGGGCGGTCCGCAGTCCGTGCAATCGTGTTATCATGTACTGCTGTCCTCCGTGGCTCGGTAAGCTCAGGTTCTACACTGGTATGGTGCTCCGTGACTCGGTGATTTCGCGTGGCAGCGTGTTCTCCGATGGTTTAGTGGCTAACCCACCGTCCATGCTGTCGTGTTATCTCTGGTGTCGGGGCTGGGCTGTCGTCTGTGTTATCGTTAGCTACCGTAGTGTCACGCTCCGTGGATCGGTGAGCTCATGTTCTACCTAGGCATCGTGCTCCAAAGATTGATGATTTCTGATTTCCCGTATCTGGCCTCCTGCGGGCTCAGGTTTGGTCGGCTGACTGTGCTCCATGTTTACCCGTGGTGTTGTTGGAGTATTGTTTCTGTGCACTCTCACCGATACGTGTTCTACCGTGGCTTCAAACGTCCGTGCTCTTCCGTAGCCCGTGCTTTTCAGCATGCTGGGGTGTGTATGTATTTAGTTCCCTTCCGTGGCCCGTACGTTCCTGTCATGTTCTCTCCATCTGTTCTTTTCATGGCTGCGTGCTCTTTCATCTTTCACGCTACCTATAAAACTTCGTGGTTTGCATCGGCTAAGTCTTCTATCATCGTACATGGCCTTCCGTGCTTCGTGTTGCTCTTCTATCCCATCGTGTACATAGTGTAGGTCGGTATTCCTTCGTGTTTCGTGTCCTTGCTTAGACATGTGCATCCGCGCCAACTTAATCACAAACGCTGTTCCCATTTTGTTTGATGTACACAACGTATATTGTTTGATGTACACAACGTATATTGTTGGAAAGTTCACATAATATCTGAAGGTCGCACACTACGCGCGCAAATACAAAGGAAGATGATACTTTTCCCGGGGGCAGTGTGGGGTGCAGGGGTGTAAGCCACAATAATCTTATTATAAAGTATTCACATTATTATCAATAGTAATAAAATTGTGATTATTTATCGAGTGCTGATTTATTAATTATGTGTACTACTACTACTACTATTTGCAAGCAAAAATATGAAATATTTTAAGAATAGTACCCACTCAAAACAGTTTTGTAGGTTTAAGTATTAGAAAAGTACTACGAAGCCAAAAGTATATTTCTAAAATTAAAAAGTACTAAAGCTTCGATTGAGGCCGCAATATGAGTCACCAAAGTGTACAAATTTTATCAACAGCTCCTACGACGATATAGTACGTGTCTGCTCATCAAAGCCTTCTACTAATGCTAACTAACGCACACACAGGCAGCGCCCTTTGCGTGGCCTTGCGAACCGCAGCTGAAAATGGGGCAAAATGAAATTTGAACGCTGCATTTAAGTACGATGTGTTGACCACATACAGTGTGTACACCACATATTGCAATTTTAGCGAATCGAGGCCGCCTTCGCTGCGCTCGGCAGCCAGTAGAGCGCGCGTATTTGCGTTACATTTTATTAACCCTACCCTCGGACGGACTGACAGACGCACACCAGACTCCACTAGGGGGGTAAGACTAGCCGTTCGCCGCCGCTACGCGGCGGAGTGGCATGGTTTGTTGGAGATGAGGTGGCCGCAAATATAGTGCTTCTTGGTGTCGCGTGCTTTGTGGGCGTCGTTCAACCTAGTACGTCGTGGTTTCGTGTAGTCAACCACTTAACTATCCGTAATCTCATGTGGCTTTGGACAATATCGTGGTTTGGTACGTTTCCGTTACCCCGTACTACAGGTTGAATGTCGTGTTCTTCAATGGGCTGTGCTCTTCCGTGTTCTACTTGGTTTCGTGGCTCTCTGTTCACCCGTGATCCACGCTGTTTGTGGATATGCGCTCTCTTTTGAGCTTATGCACTTTAGTACAGCCTCTTTCGTGGCTCCTAGCTATTCTCTGTTCTCAAACGTTTACGCGGGCTGTACCGCTTTCGTGATACATAGGCATTCGTGGCCGTTGGCCTCCCATCGCCGGTACTCTAACCAAAGGGTGATATACCGTGCTTTGGTGCCTCCATGCAGTCGTGTGGTTCCGTCGCCCGTGCATCGTGATCTCCTGATGAAGTGTCATCGACCGCGGTATCACGCTATCGTGCAATCGCGGTGTGGTTATGCTTTCTATGGTATTGTGCACGTGTAGTGCATCTGCGTTGTCCGTGTTATCGTGCTCTACGATGCCATCGTACTCCACGGTGTGTAATCGTGGCCATACCAAGCCCACCCCCTGTGCATTTGGTGGGCGGTCCGCAGTCCGTGCAATCGTGTTATCATGTACTGCTGTCCTCCGTGGCTCGGTAAGCTCAGGTTCTACACTTGTATGGTGCTCCGTGACTCGGTGATTTCGCGTGGCAGCGTGTTCTCCGATGGTTTAGTGGATAACCCATTGTCCATGCTGTCGTGTTATCTCTGGTGTCGGGGCTGGGCTGTCGTCTGTGTCATCGTTAGCTACCGTAGTGTCGCGCTCCGTGGATCGGTGAGCTCATGTTCTACCTAGGCATCGTGCTCCAAAAATTGATGATTTCTGATTTCCCGTATCTGGCCTCCTGCGGGCTGAGATTTGGTCGGTTGACTGTGCTCCATGTTTACCCGTGGTGTTGTTGGAGTATTGTTTCTGTGCACTCTCACCGATACGTGTTCTACCGTGGCTTCGAACGTCCGTGCTCTTCCGTAGCCCGTGCTTTTCAGCATGCTGGGGTGTCTATGTATTTAGTTCCCTTCCGTGGCCCGTACGTTCCTGTCATGCTCTATCCATCTGTTCTTTTCATGGCAGCGTGCTCTTTCATCTTTCACGCTACTTATAAAACTTCGTGGTTTGCATCGGCTAAGTCTTCTATCATCGTCCATGGCCTTCTGTGCTTCGTGTTGCTCTTCTATCCCATCATGTACATAGTGTAGGTCGGTATTCCTTCGTGTTTCGTGTCCTTACTTAGACATGTGCATCCGCGCCAACTTAATCACAAACGCTGTTCCCATTTTGTTTGATGTACACAACGTATATTGTTGGAAAGTTCACATAATATCTGAAGGTCGCACACTACGCGCGCAAATACAAAGGAGGACAATAGTTTATTACGGAGGTGCAGGGGTGTAAGCCACAATAGTCATATTTTAAAGTTTTCACATTATTAATAATAGTAATACAATTGTTATTTGTTATTAAACGCTGATATAATTATTATGTGGACTACTACTACAAATAACTGCAAGCAAAAATATGAAATGCCTTGATAATAGTACTAAGAAAAATAATATTGTAAGTTAAATTAGTACAGCAGTACTACGAAGCCTAAAACATCCTTTTAAATTTTAATAAGTACTAAAGTTTCGATTGAGGCCGAAATATAAGTCACCCGGGCGTATAATTTTTTTTCCAGCTCCTACGACGATATAGTACGTGTGTGCTCATCGGCGCCTTTTTATTGTGCTAATTAACGCGTACACAGGCAGCGCCCTTTGCGTGAGGTGGCGAACCGCAGCTGAAAATGAGAGCAAAATGAAATTTAAACGGTGCAGTTAAGTACGATGTGTAGTCCACATACAGTAAGTACAGCACATAATATCTGTTTTAGCCAATGGGGGCCGCCTTCGCTGCGCTCGGCAGCTTTTTAGCGAATCGAGGCCGCCTTCGCTGCGCTCGGCAGCCAGTAGAACGCGCGTATTTGCGTTACATTTTAGAACCCTACCCTCGGACGGACTGACAGACGCACACCAGACTCCACTAGGGGGGTAAGATACCTTCAAATGAGTTAGGATCGTAAAAGAAATGTTCTCTGAAGTTTATTTTAGAGGTAAGGAAGGATGCGATTCGAAGTGTTATTGTGTGGATCTTTAAATTCCTGTCTAAACGATGCTGATGTACCGACAGGAAAAATAAACCTTCCAATAAAATCAAAAATGCGAGCTCGTGGATCTTAATATATGAATGAAATAGATAGACTAACTGAATGTTGCCTGGGTCGTCCGGATTGGATCCTAAAAGTCTTACGTAATGCTGAAAGAAGGTATTTGAGATATGGAGGAGAACTGAGCCAAGACAAGTCCTGGTGCCAGCAAGTGCGTATTTGGAGATCAGCCCTTTATTGGCTTAGGTGCGCAACTACTGAATGTGCGATCGAAGGATCAAATATCAGTTAGTATGCTGTCTGACGTGATGTCGGATAATGAAAAGGAGCAGGGTTATACACTTATTTTCTCTCTTGTGTTGAGGCTGTTTGTTTGACCGTAAGTTAAATAATCGACAAAGCGGACGGCAGCTCAAAGCACGCACATAGCGAAAGCTGCAGCTGCGAAGCAGGCGCAGGAGGTGCGTCGGTCACCGACCCTGACGGTAGGATCATACTATCAGATAATACTGTAGTACCTTAAAAAAATGTTTTAGAGCTTCTTCGGGCGAATGACGACTTTGTCCTAAAAAATGGAAAACATGTCATTAGCCCCTATAAAAATGCCACAATTTGTTATTGAATGTGCTGACTTTTGTCGTGTGTTTTTTTTTGTCATCCTACGGTATTTTAGTGGTGAGCAACCGAAGATTGGCTTCGAATATTTTGGCCAGCACCATACCCCCCCCGCTTAATTTATAATCAGTTCAGACTAAGCACGCATTGTTGAGTGTGCGTGTGTGAGTCAGTGAATGAGTGAGTGAGTGAGTATGCGTTGCGAACAGCAGCTGAAGCGCAGGGGTGAAAGCCAAGCCACGTCGGGGCTAGCCGACGTTCTGCTGGGCGGCAAAGCCCCGTTGGAGGCTCGATGTATGCTCTCAACTGATCCTTCTTAGCTTTCTCATCATTCTGCTCCTTTCTCCTACACCAACTTCGACCACAGCAAAAATTAGATAACCCTCGACCGTATGCTTCAATTTGCTGTAGCTAGTAGTATTCAGGGTGTTAGAAATAGAGTACTCGGCGGAATGCATTTCCAGACTGAGGCCGACGGAAAATTAGGGCCGTAGAGAGTAAGTGAGAGGGAATGAGTGAATGAGTAAGAGTGAGTGAGTGAGTGAGTGAGTGAGTGAGTGAGTGAGTGAATGAAATGTGAGTGAGTGAGTGAGTGAGTGAGTGAGTGAGTGAGTGAGTAAATGAGTGACTTCACCGATCCGCTCTGGTTGGCGTCTCATGCTTCTTTATTAATAAGACAGGCTTTTTCAGGAGCTGCTTGCAATTTTACTTTTCAGGCTGAGTGCTTAATGCGTTTCTCCTTTTACATGAGACAAATTGGCTCCTTTATAGCTAAGTAAATGCGTAAGCCCTCCGCCAATTATGCGTTGCAATGTCGTTATCCGGCTGAATCCCTGATTTAGAGTAGGCCAGGGTCTTAATTTTAAATCTAGGATTTAAAGAAATACAAAACGAAATTAATTCTTCCGCGAGTCACTTTTAGTAAGTATAGTAAACAAAATTAGGAGGCAACATGCCTTCTTTAAGGTTACCCTGTCGTAACTGTACTTAGCTTTAAACGGAGCCGTTGTGTCTCTCCTTTTACATAAATCCATCGCCGGGCTTATTTGAAAATGTGGAAAACGGAGGATTTTTTCCATTTATCGCGAAAGGGTTAAGTCTCCTATTGTACTCGATCTAACGTAAATCGCTAGTTTAGTGCATGTTTTAAATGTGTTTGGAAAACTTTTTTTGGTGGTGCTAAGCACAAACATAAACAGAATAGCGTAACCGACAAATTTGTACGAAGAACAATCGATTTCAAATGCAGTTCTATTATTTCCAGGTAACCACTGACGTCAAATGTATATAACAGAGAATTTATTTTTTGATGAAAAGGGCAGGGGTTCGTTTAGTGCATGGCCCGCTTAGTGATGCAATATGACTTCGTAACGAAGCCTCATTCATTTTCCACCAGCTTGAGCAGTCAATTTAGTACTAATGGTATAAACTATTTCGGTGTGCGCCTTGGCATGCGCTTTTGCTTACTAGATATGTTGGGAGCACTAAACTGATTCAAGTAGTCTGGCCAATACAATAGTGCAGCTTTTAGCGTCGCTGCAGCATGTCCCCTCAGCCACCACTTTCAACCGACAAGCAACTTCAACTCCGTCATATAGAGGAATCGGAGGTTCTGCACCTTGATGCAACCGTTATCAGCGTTATGCTAGAGAATACCACGAAAAGTAGCAGAAATATGAAAGATGTCAGAAATCGACTTAATTGGGACCTTCACGCGGAGCATCTTCTCCTGGAATGCGAGCTCAAACAATTCTACAGGATGAGCATGGCTGAGTTTTAGCGACTTCTACTGCTTATTGTACGGATCTAGCTGTAAATCATCTTCGATCGGAGCGCAGAGCTCTTGGAAGCCTCCTGTACCGACAGGCGGGAAGGCTGCCAACGTAGTACACGTTGATTAAGTAGGGAGGAGAGGGGACCCGATTCGGATAACTGAAGAGATGAGAAGGGCGAAAATCGAATGAGAAACACCGTACA
>NW_003303557.1:57167-59871 GCF_000142945.1 Phytophthora infestans T30-4 | reverse complement strand
TTCGTACTCTGAGCCACGTCGAAGCTAAACGACATACCCACATCAACCGTTAGCGAAGCTCCGAAAATCATTCTCGTGCTGGCCGGAGCTAGTAATTTTTTTTTTCAGATATGATGTAATTTTTTGTTTACTTATTTCCACATATCAAACAGCTTCTTTGCTGAGTACAGGCTAACCCCAGCAAAGAAGTCGTTCGTGAATATAATATTGTTTTGCACATGATCCTTTTCGCATATTTGTACGTAGATCATGGACTTCTTGCCAGAAGCAGATCTTGTTGATTAACTCTCTGGCATCAAATGCAGCCCGTAGTGATTTGTTGCCTTTACATAATTTATAAACAATAGCAATAAGTTGATTAGCCCATTCAAATATGGCAATGTCGAGTTATTACCTAAGTTACTGAACCGGTCAGCAAACTCGTCATTAAAAAAAATATTTAGCAAACGATAGATGCAGTGTTTTGCCTGCGATACACTGGTCGCAGTGTCGCTCAAAGAATTTACCCAGCCGTGGAGTAGTCGTCCAAACACAGCCTGCTCCACATCGTAGCGTCGGAGGATAGCAATTCGTTCGTCCTTTTTGAGTTGCTCTTTCACCTTCAGTCCTCGACGGTTACACACCTTTCTGATGGCATCTGCAGCGTTGTCGGTAGGCATTAGTGTACGAATGTCGGTTTGTTGATAAGTAGCTTGTAGCTCGGTGTCCGAGTCATCAGAATCTACACCAGAGGCTATTTGCTGAATGCACGCGAACCTTGCAAGTTTGCAGCGGCAGATTGATTTGAAGGACTCACATTAACTGAGCCGAGCATAATCGGTGGCGGTTGTTCCGAATTATATCTCTACATCAGTAGGAAAATAGACCGACGAGAAGGTAGTCTAGGCTGCAGTTGGTTGTTAGAGGGGGCTTCCTAGGGCTGATTTCGGACCGGTGCATCTCTGGAGGACGATATTGTATGCTTACGGACACACATATGCAGTTAGATCAGTTTAAGGGCGCCATAGTATCTACCAGCAGTGTCCTTACGGGTCGGCGAGGTGCGCTTTGAGGTGTTTCAAATTGCCTATTTGACCCCGTAACTCGGCTCCTGCTAAATGGCCAATCAGAGACCTCTGTGACTAGGCGATTAAATTCGGTCGCATAATCCAGTCTCACCCGATGCGATCGCGTGGTACAAAGAAGTACGATGCGATGCGACTTGTCCGGTTGAGAATTTGCCGAAGAGGTTAAGAGAGAGTGCGGGCCATCTGGGATATTTCGGCGCTGGGACAATGCCGGCGGCTAAGAGCCTGAAAGCTCTCAGCAGAGGCTGAGCCTGCTTATCGCTCACCGTGGCACCGTTGTCTCCCATACATATGAGCTGAGATACCCCCGCATATGTTTATACTGTGGATGGGAATGGGACAGCAAAAAGGCTGCAGTTGGTTGTTAGAGGGGGCTTCCTAGGGCTGATTTCGGACCGGTGCATCTCTGGAGGACGATATTGTATGCTTACGGACACACATATGCAGTTAGATCAGTTTAAGGGCGCCATAGTATCTACCAGCAGTGTCCTTACGGGTCGGCGAGGTGCGCTTTGAGGTGTTTCAAATTGCCTATTTGACCCCGTAACTCGGCTCCTACTAAATGGCCAATCAGAGACCTCTGTGACTAGGCGATTAAATTCGGTCGCATAATCCAGTCTCACCCCATGCGATCGCGTGGTACAAAGAAGTACGATGCGATGCGACTTGTCCGGTTGAGAATTTGCCGAAGAGGTTAAGAGAGAGTGCGGGCCATCTGGGATATTTCGGCCGCTGGGACAATGCCGGCGGCTAAGAGCCTGAAAGCTCTCAGCAGAGGCTGAGCCTGCTTATCGCTCACCGTGGCACCGTTGTCTCCCATACATATGAGCTGAGATACCCCCGCATATGTTTATACTGTGGATGGGAATGGGACAGCAAAAAGGCTGCAGTTGGTTGTTAGAGGGGGCTTCCTAGGGCTGATTTCGGACCGGTGCATCTCTGGAGGACGATATTGTATGCTTACGGACACACATATGCAGTTAGATCAGTTTAAGGGCGCCATAGTATCTACCAGCAGTGTCCTTACGGGTCGGCGAGGTGCGCTTTGAGGTGTTTCAAATTGCCTATTTGACCCCGTAACTCGGCTCCTGCTAAATGGCCAATCAGAGACCTCTGTGACTAGGCGATTAAATTCGGTCGCATAATCCAGTCTCACCCGATGCGATCGCGTGGTACAAAGAAGTACGATGCGATGCGACTTGTCCGGCTGAGAATTTGCCGAAGAGGTTAAGAGAGAGTGCGGGCCATCTGGGATATTTCGGCCGCTGGGACAATGCCGGCGGCTAAGAGCCTGAAAGCTCTCAGCAGAGGCTGAGCCTGCTTATCGCTCACCGTGGCACCGTTGTCTCCCATACATATGAGCTGAGATACCCCCGCATATGTTTATACTGTGGATGGGAATGGGACAGCAAAAGACTCTCTTTTGATGCGGCTGAGCCTATATAATTTTTTTAAATTAATATGAATTATGTGAGCGCGGCTGGCGCAATGGATAGCGTATCAGACTTCGAATCTGGGGGTTGCGGGTTCGAGTCCCGCGTCGCGTATTCTGGTAAAAGAAAAATTATTCAGCGCTCTAGAGACCTGTAGTCTTGTTCTGGCGCACAAGTTGGAGCAAAAGAGAGCTTGCCGCTGAA
>NW_003303557.1:54676-55939 GCF_000142945.1 Phytophthora infestans T30-4 | reverse complement strand
TACGCGTAGTCTAAGTGCGTGATCGCGCTAGTGATTGGTGGTACTGTAATGTTGGTTTCTGTCTGTCTGATGGTGTATGTATGTGAACGTGTCAGTGTCGTCTAGTGGTAGGACGCGAGCTTCACACGCTCGAGATCGAGGGTTCGATCCCCTCCTCTGATATCTTCTTGGCTCTTTTGCCTCTCGTACCACACTTTTGTTGCCGCTAGCTTTGCGAGGCTGACGTTGGCGCACCATACTCTCTGTCGCGTCAGCTGGACTCTGCATGCGTCGTTTTAATCCGTCGACCATTGGGATGCCGAACAGGCCACCGCGGTCTGGCTCACCTTCGCGCGGTATGGATGTCATCTAGCAGAGTCCGATATGGCCTGTGCGACGTGCAAGAGGGTCGGCGACGTCCATATAAGCTCTGTGCAGCATGTGTAGCTGACGGAGTAAGCGACAGGTGAGACGCTGGGCCGTTCAGTCGGGTGTCCATTCTCGGAGTGGTGATTGACGTAGTATGAATTTGAGTGGTCTGATGTGTGCGTGCGGCGGGCAAGGGAGGCGTGTACGCGTAGTCTAAGTGCGTGGTCGCGCTAGTGATTGGTAGTACTGTACTGTTGTTTTCTGTCTGTCTGATGGTGTATGTATGTTGAACGTGTCAGTGTCGTCTAGTGGTTAGGACGCGAGCTTCACACGCTCGAGATCGAGAGTTCGATCCCCTCCTCTGATATCTTCTTGGCTCTTTTGCCTCTCGTACCACACTTTTGTTGCCGCTAGCTTTGCGAGGCTGACGTTGGCGCACCATACTCTCTGTCGCGTCAGCTGGACTCTGCATGCGTCGTTTTAATCCGTCGACCATTGGGATGCCGAACAGGCCACCGCGGTCTGGCTCACCTTCGCGCGGTATGGATGTCATCTAGCAGAGTCCGATATGGCCTGTGCGACGTGCAAGAGGGTCGGCGACGTCCATATAAGCTCTGTGCAGCATGTGTAGCTGACGGAGTAAGCGACAGGTGAGACGCTGGGCCGTTCAGTCGGGTGTCCATTCTCGGACCGTAGGGCGGTGGTGATTGACGTAGTATGAATTTGAGTGGTCTGATGTGTGCGTGCGGCGGGCAAGGGAGGCGTGTACGCGTAGTCTAAGTGCGTGGTCGCGCTAGTGATTGGTGGTACTGTAATGTTGGTTTTTGTCTGTCTGATGGTGTATGTATGTTGAACGTGTCAGTGTCGTCTAGTGGATTAGGACGCGAGCTTCACACGCTCGAGATCGAGGGTTCG
>NW_003303557.1:53338-54567 GCF_000142945.1 Phytophthora infestans T30-4 | reverse complement strand
TTCCGATCTTGAGCTGTCTGGATATCGGAAGGTATCGCTTCAAGAATCTCGTCCCACTTAGGGTTGCACGTTTCCGTCAAGAAGACGTCGGGCCGTCCATACTCCCGAACAATTGCCATCGAATCTTGATACGACTTGTACATGGACCGCGGGCTACCCAGGTGCGAAGCCGGTAGTATGATACGCTTGCCAACCTGATTAAGAAAGTGGGTAGGTCGTCATCTGTTGCCTCCGTCCTGGTCCGGGTGCATTAATCTGTTCTGGACCCGGTCGTATTCCGACAGCAGCACTTCTCCTTCCGCCAGAGCCAAAGTATCTTCGTTGAGCAATCAATAACCAGCCTTTGCAATTAACGGCCGCCTTTTGGCAAAATGATATCACACCTCAAGCTACAGTACTATCCGGGGGCCCAACCCTGAAGATTCGACTGCACAATTTGCAAACTAAAACCGCTCCGGGCCTCACGGCCCGTGACTGTGGGATAAGTGATCGGAGATAACCTTGATGGGGGCAAGCAATCCCAGGTAGTACGCGTATTCCAACACACTACTCGATGAAAAACTACTGCTACGTGCGGTGTACTTAGACATTGTCTAACGCGTCACGTTTTCGTGTTCGCAGAACTATGACTCGGAGTAAGCGAAAGAGGACGCGCGAGGAACTCGAGGAGGCCCAGCGCGAGAACGAACGCATTAACGCGACACCCATTCAAGAGGAAAAGGATGCGCGAAAACGACGTCAGACCAAGCGCAGAAAGAAACGATACGACTTGAACAAAGAGCTGAAGGCCCTCAGCGTACACCAAGACGAGCCAGACGTCACAGAAGCGACGGAAGTTCCGGCTCATCGTATTGAAGATCAGGAGGAGAAGACGGAAGAGTCCGATCCTTCGGTACATCAGCGCCGTTTTGCAGCTCAGATGGAGGCAGCGTATCAAGCGGGAGCCGCTGAGGTGGCTTCATTTGCAATACCTTTAGCTCCTGTTCAAGCGATTCCGGTGTCAGCAGCGCAACGAGCTCGCGAAAGACAAGCTAGCAGGACATTGTCTCAGAAAGATCGCGACCGTACCAGTGATGCGCAGAGAGCTCGCACGAGACGAGCTAATATGTCACTCTCTCAGCAGGATCGTGCCCGGAAGAAAGACGCTGAGCGCAAGCGCGCCCGTAGAGCTCGGATGCGCGGGGAGGAGCTTCAGGAGCACCGATATCAGAACAGGCAGCACCAAACGG
>NW_003303557.1:51199-53095 GCF_000142945.1 Phytophthora infestans T30-4 | reverse complement strand
GGGGCCAAAACGAAATTTGAGCCGGTGCATTTAAGTACGATGTGTAGACCACATATAATATGTACACCACATATTGCAATTTTAGCGAATCGACGCCGCCTTCGCTGCGCTCGGCAGCCAATAGAACGCCCGCATTAGAGTGAGTTTTTTTTATTAACCCTAGCCCGTTACGGACGGAATGACGGACACAGACCACACTCCACTAGAGGGGTAAGATACCTTCAAATGAGTTAGGATCGTAAAAGAAATGTTCTCTGAAGTTTATTTCAGAGGTAAGGAAGGATGCGATTCGAAGTGTTATTGTGTGGATCTTTAAATTCCTGTCTAAACGATGCTGATGTACCGACAGGAAAAATAAACCTTCCAATAAAATCAAAAATGCGAGCTCGTGGATCTTAATATATGAATGAAATAGATAGTCTAACTGAATGTTGCCTGTGTCGTCCGGATTGGATCCTAATAGTCTTACGTAATGCTGAAAGAAGGTATTTGAGATATGGAGGAGAACTGAGCCAAGACAAGTCCTGGTGCCAGCAAGTGCGTATTTGGAGATCAGCCCTTTATTGGCTTAGGTGCGCAACTATTGAATGTGCGATCGAAATCTCAAATATCAGTTAGTATGCTGTCTGACGTGATGTCGGATAATGAAAAGGAGCAGGGTTATACACTTATTTTCTCTCTTGTGTTGAGGCTGTTTGTTTGACCGTAAGTTAAATAATCGACAAAGCGGACGGCAGCTCAAAGCACGCACATAGCGAAAGCTGCAGCTGCGAAGCAGGCGCAGGAGGTGCGTCGGTCACCGACCCTGACGGTAGGATCATACTATCAGATAATACTGTAGTACCCTCAAAAAAAAATGTTTTTAAAAGCTCTCTGCGGGCAGGAAGACTCTGTCTCAAAAAAGGGAAAACATGTCATTAGCCCCTATATAATGTCCACACATTGTTATTGAATGTGCTCGAACTCTTGTCGCTGTGTTTTTTTTTGTTCTACTCCAGCGTCATTTAGATGGTGACACCGAAGATGGCTTCGATATTTTGGCCCAAGCACCCATACCCCCCCCCCCCCGCTTAATTTATAATCAGTTCAGACTAAGCACGCAGTGTTGAGTGTGCGTGTGTGAGTCAGTGAATGAGTGAGTGAGTGAGTGAGTATGCGTTGCGAACAGCAGCTGAAGCGCAGGGGTGAAAGCCAAGCCACGTCGGGGCTAGCCGACGTTCTGCTGGGCGGCAAAGCCCCGTTGGAGGCTCGATGTATGCTCTCAACTGATCCTTCTTAGCTTTCTCATCATTCTGCTCCTTTCTCCTACACCAACTTCGACCACAGCGAAAATTAGATAACCCTCGACCGTATGCTTCAATTTGCTGTAGCTAGTAGTATTCAGGGTGTTAGAAATTGAGTACTCGGCGGAATGCATTCCCAGACTGAGGCCGACGGAAAATTAGGGCCGTAGAGAGTAAGTGAGAGGGAATGAGTGAATGAGTAAGAGTGAGTGAGTGAGTGAGTGAGTGAGTGAATGAAATGTGAGTGAGTGAGTGAGTGAGTGAGTGAGTGAGTGAGTAAATGAGTGACTTCACCGATCCGCTCTGGTTGGCGTCTCATGCTTCTTTATTAATAAGACAGGCTTTTTCAGGAGCTGCTTGCAATTTTACTTTTCAGGCCGAGTGCTTAATGCGTTTCTCCTTTTACATGAGACAAATTGGCTCCTTTATAGCTAAGTAAATGCGTAAGCCCTCCGCCAATTATGCGTTGCAATGTCGTTATCCGGCTGAATCCCTGATTTAGAGTAGGCCAGGGTGCGTTCCTGGATTATTATTGCTCACAGTTCGACCAATCCGCCCGCACTCGTTACTACTCGGCGAGACGTTAAGTCAACGAACCGATCTGCGACTTCCT
>NW_003303557.1:39356-50749 GCF_000142945.1 Phytophthora infestans T30-4 | reverse complement strand
GCGCGTAGTGTGCGACATTCAGATATTATGTGAACTTTCCAACAATATACGTTGTGTACATCAAACAATATACGTTGTGTACATCAAACAAAATGGGAACAGCGTTTGTGATTAAGTTGGCGCGGATGCACATGTCTAAGCAAGGACACGAAACACGAAGGAATACCGACCTACACTATGTACACGATAAGATAGAAGAGCAACACGAAGCACGGAAGGCCATGGACGGTGATAGAAGACTTAGCCGATGCAAACCACGAAGTTTTATAAGTAGCGTGAAAGATGAAAGAGCACGCAGCCATGAAAAGAACAGATGGAGAGAACATGACAGGAACGTACGGGCCACGGAAGGGAACTAAATACATAGACACCCCAGCATGCTGAAAAGCACGGGCTACGGAAGAGCACGGACGTTCGAAGCCACGGTAGAACACGTATCGGTGAGAGTGCACAGAAACAATACTCCAACAACACCACGGGTAAACATGAAGCCCAGTCAACCGACCAAACCTGAGCCCGCAGGAGGCCAGATACGGGAAATCAGAAATCATCAATTTTTGGAGCACGATGCCTAGGTAGAACATGAGCTCACCGATCCACGGAGCGCAACACTACGGTAGCTAACGATAACACAGACGACAGCCCAGCCCCGACACCAGAGATAACACGACAGCATGGACGGTGGGTTATCCACTAAACCATCGGAGAACACGCTGCCACGCGAAACCACCGAGTCACGGAGCACCATACCAGTGTAGAACCTGAGCTTACCGAGCCACGGAGGACAGCAGTACATGATAACACGATTGCACGGACTGCGGACCGCCCACCAAATGCACAGGGGGTGGGCTTGGTATGACCACGATTACACACCGTGGAGCACGATGGCATCGTAGAGCACGATAACACGTACAACGCAGAAGCACTACACGTGCACAATACCATAGAAAGCATAACCACAGCGCGATTGCACGATAGCGTGATACCGCGGTCGATGACACTTCATCAGGAGATCACGATGCACGGGCGATGGAACCACACGACTGCATGGAGGCACCAAAGCACGGAATAGCACCCGTTGGTTAGAGTACCGGCGATGGGAGGCCAACGGTCACGAAATAGTATCTACCACGAAGCCAGTGCAACCCACGTAAACGTTTGAGAACGGAAAACAGGTAGCTTTAACGAAAAGACCGTACTAAAGAGCATGAGCCCACAAGAGAGAGGACAGAACCGCTGAGCAGCGTGGGCCATGGGTGAGCAGGAACCTCGAAGCCGGGAAGAGCACGAAAGAGCATGGACCATTGAAGAAAACAACACCCAACCTGTAGTACGGGGTAACAGAAATGTTCCAAACCACGATATTATACGGGGCCGAATGAGACTACGGAAACGCAATTGGTTAAATACACGATGCCAAGATCTACGGGGTGAACCACGCTCTCAAAACACGCGACACCAAGAAGCACTAAGGTTGCGGCCACCTCATCTCCAACAAACCATGCCACTCCGCCGCGTAGCGGTGGCGAACGGCTAGTCTTATCCCTCTAGTGGAGTGTGTTGTCTGTCCGTCCGTACGTCCGTCCGCGGCTAGGGTTAATTCATGTAACGCAAATGCGGGCGTTCTACTGGCTGCCGAGCGCAGCGAAGGCGGCCTCGATTCGCTAAAATTGCAATATTTGGTGTACACACTGTATGTGGTCAACACATCGTACTTAAATGCACCGTTCAAATTTCATTTTGCCCCCATTTTTAACGCTGGAGCACCACCTCACGCAAAGGGCGCTGCCTGTGCGCGTGTTAGTTAGCATTGGTAGAAGGCGCCAACGCGCACACACGTAGTATATCGTCGTAGGAGCTGTTTGAAAAAATTGTAGGCCTTGGTGACTTATATTTCGGCTTAAATGAAGCCTTTAGTACTTATTGTTATAATATGATTTGTTTTAGCTTTGTAGCATTTTTTTTACTTTCTAAGATAATTTTGCTTAGTACTATTCTAAAGTCTCATATTATTGCTTGCAGACGTTTGTAGTAGTACTACACAAAATTAATTTAGTAGCGCTTATCAAATTAAATGCACTTTATATCTAATACTAATAACCTAAAGTATTGTATCATATTTGCGTTAGATGAAGATGCACAATTTATTATTAATATTAAATATTTAAAATATGAATATAGTGGTTTCCACCGCACATAACCATGTACACTTCTCCGCCACTAAAAAAAAGAACGTTTTCTTTGTATTAGCGCGTATTTTGCACCCCTAAGAGCATGTGCGCCCTCTCGAACACGATACGTAACATACATGCAGTGCAGTGGGAGCAGTGTTTGTGATTGAATTAGCGTAGAGGCACGTGATTAAACAAGAACACGAAACACGGAGGAACACCGAGTCAGATCATGTACATAACGCGATAGAAGGAACAGCTTGAAATACGGAAAGTCACGTACGAAATAAGAATAGGCCACGAAATTTCATACGAAGCACGAACCAAGGAAGAGCCTGAAAAACACGGAGCCGCACGATCAGATGACAGCGGGTGAGAGCTGAAATAATGAAACGCCAACACGCTGAAAAAGCACGGACCAAGAGAGAGCACGTTCACAGTCACGGTAGACCACGCAGCTGTGCGAGTGCACGGAAAGGAGTTCTCCCACCACAGGTTACCCCGAAGCACGGTCGACGGCCAAACACAAATTCACGGGAGAGCATAAGCGGGAAATCACTGAGCATTGGAGTACGATACGAGGACAGCCCACCGACCCACGGCACACGATACTACGGTAGCTAACGATAGCCTGGACGACCGATCAACGTCAACACCACGCCATAAACGACAGCATAGACGTTGGATTAACCACTAAACCGTGGGAGAACACGCAGCCACGCGAAATCACCGAACCACGGAGCCGGGTACCAGTGTAGAGCCTGAGGTCACCTAGCATCGAGGGACAATAGTGCATTACAACATGATTGCACGGACGACGTGCCAGCCACGAAGTCACAGGGAAACGATTCGGGATACCACGGTTGCACACCGCGGAGCACGATACCATTGTAGAACACGATACGCGGGCAAAGCAGATGCACTACGCGAGCACAATACCGTAGACATCATTGCCATACCGCGATTGCACGATAGCATGGTAACGCGGTCGATGGAACCTCACCAGGAGAGCGCGATGCACGGGCGACGGAACCACACGACTGCATGGAGGCACCAAACCACGGAATAGCACCCTAGACCGAAGATCATCAAGCCACGGAACACCATACCAGTGTAGAACCTGAGCTTACCGAGCCACGAAGGACAGTAGTACATGAGAACACGATTGCACGGACGGTGGACCAGCCACGAAATAAACGAGGGGGCTCTTAGGGGGACCACGATTCCACATTGTGGAGTACGATGCCATTGCAAAACACAATAGCACGGGCAACGCAGGTGCACTACGCGAGCACAATACCATAGACAGCATTACCACACCGCGATTGCACGATAGCGTGATACAGCGGTCGATGGAACCTCACCAGGAGAGCACGATACACGAGTGATGGAATAATACGACTGCGTGAATGCGCCAAACCACGGAATAGCACTCTTCGGCCAGAGTACCAGCGATGGGAGGCCAACGGCCACGAAAGAGGCCGTACTAACAAGTATGATCCCAAAAGAGAGGTCGTATAACCAATAAGCAGCGTGGGTCACCGGTGGGCAGGTAGCCACGAAGCCAGAAAGATCACGGAAGAGCGCCGACCACTGTCGAACATGACATCCAACCTGTAGTACGGGGTAACGGAAGCGTACCAAACAACGATATTATACGGGTCCGCATGAGACTACGGAATGGTAAATAGTTAAGTACACGAATCCAAGATCTACTGGGGTGAACGACGCTCACAAAGCACGCGACACCAAGAGGCATTTAAATCTGCGGCCACCGCATCTCCAACAAACCATGCCACTCCGCCGCGTAGCGGCGGCGAACGGCTAGTGCATTTGAAGTTGAACATTCCTACTCCGAACCAAAGATCTGTCTGTAGACAATATTCTGGGCGTAGTTCCCATCCTCCTCCTCCAGCTTTGGGTACTCGACCAGCGCCTTGAATCTTGATCTTGAAGTAACTCGCGACATCGCAACGTACAGCTGCCCGTGGGAGAAGCAAGGCGTAGCAAGATACAGCCCCAAGTACTGCACCGTTTGTCCTTGCGCCTTGTTAATCGTCATCGCAAAGGCCGGTTGGACAGGAAACTGCTTGCGTCTCAAATGAAACGGAAAGCTCCGAATGTCTCCGTCACTGATGAAAACAATGCGGGGAATCAACACATGTTGCCCTTGTCGCTCACCGGTCATGATTGTGGCGTGGATGACATGTGGCTTGAGGGCCACAATTCGAAGCCGTGTTCCGTTGCACAGCCCTAGATCTGGATTCAGGTTCCGCATCATCATGATAGGCATTCCTACCTTGAGGGTCAGCTTGTGGGGCGGCATTCCACTGATATTCATCGAGTGGAGTACCTCCTGCTCGAAGAAATTGCCATCACCGTCGTCTTGTACAGAATCGGAAGACATGTATTCCCGCGCCTGTCCAGTTAATCGATCGGTCACCGCTTCATTGATGCGGTGCACGATTGCGTTCGTGGTCGTGAGGATCGTTCGGTTAGCGAAATACTCGTCGGTAGCAACCTCGGGGTTATTAATCTCGCCATACATCTCGTCGATGATCCGATCCATGCCACTTGGAATAACGCCCGGACGAATTTCCTGGTCCTCATCCTCAGGCACAGGTGGATTCTCAATCAGCATATCGCGCGGGATCTTCATGTAATCGTTTCCTAGGGAAGGGTTTACATCATGCCTTCCCTCCCCGACTTGCAGCAGGAACTCGGAGAACGCAGCCATTTCCTCAGCAGTGTCTGCAGTATCAGCTGTGCGCACTCGCATGTTTTCCGTAAGACGGAACGTCTGGAATTGGGGCCACAGCCTAGACGACTTGAGGCAAGCGTCAATTGTCTCGACGGGTGTTCCATTCTTAACGACCGGGAGAATCTGGCGGAAATCTCCCGAAAGTACAAACACTTTCCCCCCAAAAGGCTCGGTATCGTTGTCAAGTATGTCCCGCAGTGTTCGGTCTACTGCCTCGAATGCGTGGCGATGGGCCATAGGTGCTTCGTCCCAAATAATTAAACTTGCATGCTTAATCAACTCCTGAATATGGGAGTTCTTCCTGATACCGCACGTCGAGCTCTCGTTCAATTTCAAAGGGATCTTGAATGTAGAATGAGCTGTCCTACCACCCATGAGCAAGAGCGAGGCAATACCGCTAGACGCCACAGCGATGGCGATTTTCCCCGAGAGTCTGACTTTGGCCAGTATGTTTCGAAGCAGTGTAGATTTTCCAGTACCACCCGGGCCATCAACAAAAAATAGTTTCTTGCCTTCCTCCGGGCATTCAACCGCTTCAATAATCTGGTCGTAAACCACCCGCTGACTTTCGTTTAGCTGATCTTCTGTGTGTACAATCGCCTCCAAAGCTGACGCATCGTATCCAGTGAGCTCACGTCGTAGTAATCCGTTTTGGCGAAGCGCTTCACGAATCAATGTTGGGAACGACCCAACTGAGGAAGCTCGTCGAAGTCAGCTACCGCATACCCACTCGCTTGAAGTAGTTCTTGAATGCTCATCAGCGTTTCAAATTCGACCAACGCCGACTTGAAGGGGTTCATCAAAGCCTGATGTTTGCGTGCGAAGTCTTGGGAAAGATCCGCGAAAAACCGATCCCATAGAACACCAACATTTGCTGGAGCTGAATACACCAGAATGGTGACGAAGAGCTGGCGTAGTTGATACGGCATTTGGAACTCAGCCGCTTCCGTCAAACACGAAACCCACTCGTTGTCATTCTCCAAGTAGCCAGCCTCCCGCGCCGCAATTTGGAATGTTGGGCAGACAATTCCGTTAACCGTTCTCAAGTCTTCAAACGACGTTGGACCTCTACGCTGACAGAGCAGTAGCCGAAGGTAGAACCGCTCCATATCTCGAGGAGACACGTGAATCATGCGACCAACAGCTGCTTGATACTGCTTCCGGCGAACCCACCTTTTCGGTTGCCCTTTCTCCGGCGCTTTCCAGCAGAACTCTTTGGGGATATCCTGATACAACATCGTCTTGGCAATATGATTCTCGGGCACTTCGCTCGCACACAACTCAAAGAATCTGGTCAGCATCGTGTGACTACCACGTTCCAAAACTGCCTCCGGGTTTTCCGTCTCGCGAAAGCAAATCGTCTGGCCTGACTCGAGATGAACCGTTAGCTGAGTAACCGCATGGGTTTTTCCCTGAATCGTGAAATCGAGCAGGCGCATGCAAGCTTCCACCGGAGAAATGTACCGGGCGCTCAAGAAACGTAGAATCTCATTTGGTTCTCGACGCGCACTCTGCTGCCCTCCTCGGACTTCTTCCACAGTGAGTATAGCCATGTCGGGTCCTTTGTACACATACTTGTACAGGTATTTAACCGCAGTAATATCCGTGCACACTTCCACATTGATGTGGGCAGTTGTACTTCTGGGATAAGTACGGGTTGTACGGTACAACCCACTGGTTGATCGTAGCATTGTCGTATTCTCTGCCTTTGAACTTTAGAACACCTTCTTGCCGTCGACGTCGTCTGTACACTGGATATCCGTTGGCATTGGCTTGTGTAACTTCTGCTAAGGGCTTCGGATATCCTTTGGTGCACTTGCCGTCCTTCATACACGCGCAGGAAGGGTTTGCAGGCCCACATGGACCATGGAGCATGCATGACATGACCGTCTCATACAGCTGAGGGTTTGTATCCTTATCTGGGATCTCAGCGCATACCATCTTGTCTACGATCTCGCGCGTTCGAGGTTTGTCTTCGTCAGCCAGAATAATCAATACGTGAGCGTGGGGGAGCCCTCGTTTTTGAAACTCGACAACGTAAATCCGAGCGCGCACTCGCCCCAGGACGCCTTGGTTTAAATCGTCAAGCGTCGCTTGCAGTTTCTGCTGCCACACGCGAGCCACGATGTCTGGTCGATCTTGAGCTGTCTGGATATCGGAAGGTATCGCTTCAAGAATCTCGTCCCACTTAGGGTTGCACGTTCCGTCAAGAAAGACGTCGGGCCGTCCATACTCCCGAACAATTGCCATCGAATCTTGATACGACTTGTACATGGACCGCGGGCTACCCAGGTGCGAAGCCGGTAGTATGATACGCTTGCCAACCTGATTAAGAAAGTGGGTAGGTCGTCCTCTGTTGCCTCCGTCCTGGTCCGGGTGCACCAATCTGTTCTGGACCCGGTCGTATTCCGACAGCAGCACTTCTCCTTCCGCCAGAGCCAAAGTATCTTCGTTGAGCAAAGCGTCTTGAACACCCCTGTATTGATCGGCGCGAAGTGTTTTCTGATTGTCGGCCACCCAGCGAAGCTGTTCTTGCTCACATTTTGCACGCTGATCTACACACCACTGTTGAAATAGACGCCCGCCTTGGTGGAGAGCGGACTGGTCATCCACTTTCTGATGAAGGCGGAACGCGACGTGTTCACGAAGCGACATCGCCTTCTTGTTTCGATACTCAGCACCATTCGCGAACTCGTCTGTGTAGGTCCAGCCCTTCTCTCCATATGGAAGGAGAAGCGGGTATTGGAGTGGATCGTAATCGGCGTGAGTCTCATACAAACGTAGCAGCCTTTGATCGCGTGTAAAGAGCAGTAGATCCCGAGGCTGAGCCAGGTTGCCATCCTCAATGAGAGTCGCAGCCACTTCAGACACAGTGGGGCGGTTATGCGTCCTCGGTCGCGAGGAGTTATCATGCAGACGGAAGACCAAATCTACTGGAGTCTCCGTGTTGTGTTGACGCACTTGCTGCCCAAAGTGGAGGAACCTTTGCGCTAATGGGTTGTGCTCTGCCATCATTTTCTCGATGTCTAGTAGTGCAACACGATCCAGATCCGCGAATATACCAAGACGTCGCTCCGCGCGGCGTTGCATGTCTGGATCCACAATGTAGATCTGCGCAAACTTGGGTGCTACTCGCGCGCCTGTCCGACGGTCTATGTGGGGGAGGAGAGATCCTAGGTAGTGCCCCATAGCCCCTTGAATGCGATATGTGTACACCCCGTGTGTACCCGCAACGCTCTCGTCTTGATGCACATTTTGAAACGATCGGTTTGAGCACGAAGCACCAATCGACGTAAATGCGAAGGCTTGATTGTAGGCACGAATTTGACGGCGGAACTCGGGATCTCCGTACAGCTGAAGCAGTTTTGGTGGCGCGGGGTGCAGTGGAGGCAGCTTTACCCTGCCTGCGAGACAGCATGATATCGCAGACTCGCCTGGCCACTTCCAAGCATTGCAGATCGGACAAACCGTTGTTGTCGGAAGCTTGTGCCGGCCGCTCACCACGTCGTCACCCGTTATCATGGACGCATCGAAGTCTTCGAGGGAAATAAGAGCGTGGCCATGTCGAACGCACTGGCGTCGAGTGCGCACCCGCTCGAGTTCCTGCTGGCGCTCTTCTGCTGTCTGCCCTGCTCTCCGATTAAATTGCCGTAGTCGGTCTAGCTCACGTTCAGCATCTCGTTGTTCCTCCGAGAGGTGTCCTCGCCGATTCGCATGTAGCTGGCGGTCTAGCTCGCGTTCAGTATCCCGTTCTTGCTCACTCATCCCCACTCTGTGTGCCGTTTGGTGCTGCCTGTTCTGATATCGGTGCTCCTGAAGCTCCTCCCCGCGCATCCGAGCTCTACGGGCGCGCTTGCGCTCAGCGTCTTTCTTCCGGGCACGATCCTGCTGAGAGAGTGACATATTAGCTCGTCTCGTGCGAGCTCTCTGCGCATCACTGGTACGGTCGCGATCTTTCTGAGAAAATGTCCTGCTAGCTCGTCTTTCGCGAGCTCGTTGCGCTGCTGACACCGGAATCGCTTCTTGAACAGGAGCTGGAGGTATTGCAAATGAAGCCACCTCAGCGGCTCCCGCTTGATACGCTGCCTCCATCTGAGCTGCAAAACGGCGCTGATGTACCGAAGGATCGGACTCTTCCGTCTTCTCCTCCTGATCTTCAATACGATGAGCCGGAACTTCCGTCGCTTCTGTGACGTCTGGCTCGTCTTGGTGTACGCTGAGGGCCTTCAGCTCTTTGTTCAAGTCGTATCGTTTCTTTCTGCGCTTGTTCATTCGTCGTTTCCGTGCATCATTTTCCTCCTGTATAGGCGTCGCGTTAATGCGTTCATTCTCCCGCAGACCCTCCTCCAGCTCCTCTCGGGTCCTTTTCCGCTTAGTTCGAGCCATAGTTCTGCGAACACGTAAACGTGACGCGTTAGACAATGTCTAAGTACACCGCACGTAGCAGTAGGTTTTTATAGAGTAGTGTGTTGGAATACGCGTACTACCCGGGATTGCTTGCCCCCATCAAGGTTATCTCCGATCACTTATCCCACAGTCACGGGCCGTGAGGCCCGGAGCGGTTTTAGTTTGCCAAATTGTGCAGTCGAATCTTCAGGGTTGGGCCCCCGGATAGTACTGTAGCTTGAGGTGCGATATCCTTTTGCCAAAAGGCGGCCGTTAATTGCAAAGGCTGGTTATTGATAGGCTATTACAGCCCCCATCCCATCTGTCGGTTAAAAGAAGCCAGTTACGGTACCCCTCCTGATCAACTGCACGCACGCAATGTGCGTGCCCATCAATAACCATTAACGACCGGCTCAACTGGTTCGCTGTCGGGTTTGCGGTCAATGGACCAGGTGCCAAATGTGCTCTCGCGCAGAGTGGGCGGTGGGATGAAGCCCCAAGAACCCAGAGGGTTCTAGAACTAAATCCCCTTAGCACGGCTACCTACTTGCAGGATAGAATCCCGCAAGTTATAAGCTACCCCCTAAGCAGCCCCAGGAACCTCGGACTATCTGTGTATGTGTGTCTTGCTAGCTACTAATGCAAACTAACATGCATACACGCAGCGTACCTTGAGTAACGTGGCGTTCCGCGGCTTCCGTTTTGAAAATGGGGGCAAAATGAAATTTGAACGGTGCATTTTAAGTACGATGTGTATACCACATATAATATGTACACCACATAATGCGATTTTAGCCAATTGGAGCCGCCTTCGCTGCGCTCGGCAGCCAGTAGAACGCGCGTATTTGCGTTACATTAATTAACCCTAGCCCGTTACGGACGGACTGACAGACAGACACCAGACTCCAGTAGGGGGGTAAGATTATAGGAACACAATGTTTTTTTCATGTCATAGAAGACCGTTGCTATTACCGGTAATGTTAGACTTCGTAGTATCATTTTTTGCATTAAAGATTAGAATAAATTACGTACTTAAAGTTTAAAAACACGTTCTCGTTAAATATGATATGGTAATTTTCCATGCGTAATGACTCACACAACTTGTGAGTGAAGCGCAGGGAAAATCGTCACACTCAGACTAACACAACTTGTGAGTGAAGCGCAGCAAAAGAAATGGAGCGGTCGGAGCGAAGGGAAAACTGTTTTGGGAATTCAGACGAGATGCAGAAGCTAAAAAGATACCGGTATTATCGGTCCTGTAAAACCACTGGACTGTGGTCATTTAATGACCACAGGCAGCTACCGTCCAGTGGTTTTTGGGCGTCAGCCCAAATGATACTAATCAACCATTTGGAGTTTTCGAGATAAACGGGGTTAAAAGTTGACCATCGATATTTCGTACGTAAGTGGATAAATGAGCTAGCGACCTTTTTGACTTTTCAAAAAATTGATTTAGGTGTATCAGCAGAGACCAAGCTTCGAGCATGGAAGAGCTTGCGGCGTACGCTTCTGGAGGGACTATCACCGACAGGCCCACGCCAACACCACTGGACCCGCAACCAAGCAACGTGCCTCTCGACTCTGTGGCTCCAGTAGGCCAGATCGCCCGCGAACAAGACGTTGCTACTGACTACAACGACAGCAACAGCAATGCTAGTGAAGCTAGCGACAGTGACGAACTAGACGACAGCGGTGATGAAGATTACACGCCTGACTCGCAAGTTTGCAGCAACGACGACGAGCCCCTGACAGCGGAGAGCGAAGGAAGCGGCGCGGAGGATGCTGAGGATATAATTATCTATTTGATGGACCACGAGGTATTTTTGCTCGCTATTGTCTGTCAACTGCTTTGGCATCTTTTACGAAAACGACGGCGCCCAGACCAACTATCTGTTTGACGAAACGGCCAGTGGCAAAGGAAGTGACCAGATTAACTCTATTTTGGAGCATTTTCTGAGGACGAAAGTACTTGCGGAAGGCAAGACCCGCCTAACTGTCTACGCAGACAACTGCTCGGGCCAAAACAAGAACAACTATGTCATAAAGTTCTTGTTGGCGCAGGTAGACATGGGGCT
>NW_003303557.1:35785-39150 GCF_000142945.1 Phytophthora infestans T30-4 | reverse complement strand
GTGTATTCGACAGCCAGCCCGACACCAGAGATAACACGACAGCATCTCCTTGCTACTGGGTTATCCACTAAACCATCGGAGAACACGCTGCCACGCGAAACCACCGAGTCACGGAGCACCATACCAGTGTAGAACCTGAGCTTACCGAGCCACGGAGGACAGCAGTACATGATAACACGATTGCACGGACTGCGGACCGCCCACCAAATGCACAGGGGGTGGGCTTGGTATGACCACGATTACACACCGTGGAGCACGATGGCATCGTAGAGCACGATAACACGTACAACGCAGAAGCACTACACGTGCACAATACCATAGAAAGCATAACCACAGCGCGATTGCACGATAGCGTGATACCGCGGTCGATGACACTTCATCAGGAGATCACGATGCACGGGCGATGGAACCACACGACTGCATGGAGGCACCAAAGCACGGAATAGCACCCGTTGGTTAGAGTACCGGCGATGGGAGGCCAACGGTCACGTAATAGTATCTACCACGAAGCCAGTGCAGCCCACGTAAACGTTTGAGAACGGAAAACAGTTAGCTTTAACGAAAAGACCGTACTAAAGAGCATGAGCCCACAAGAGGGAGGACAGAACCGCTGAGCAGCGTGGACCATGGGTGAGCAGGAACCTCGAAGCCGGGAAGAGCACGAAAGAGCATGGACCATTGAAGAAAACAACACCCAACCTGTAGTACGGGGTAACGGAAATGTTTCAAACCACGATATTATACGGGGCCGAA
This sequence comes from Phytophthora infestans T30-4, assembly GCF_000142945.1. NCBI lineage: Eukaryota > Oomycota > Peronosporomycetes > Peronosporales > Peronosporaceae > Phytophthora > Phytophthora infestans. The sequence goes on along the minus strand of NW_003303557.1, from coordinate 38,397 downwards.
TGAGACTACGGAAACGCAATTGGTTAAATACACGATGCCAAGATCTACGGGGTGAACCACGCTCTCAAAACACGCGACACCAAGAAGCACTAAGGTTGCGGCCACCTCATCTCCAACAAACCATGCCACTCCGCCGCGTAGCGGCGGCGAACGGCTAGTCTTACCCCTCTAGTGGAGTGTGTTGTCTGTCCGTCCGTCCGTCCGTCCGCGGCTAGGGTTAATTCATGTAACGCAAATGCGGGCGTTCTACTGGCTGCCGAGCGCAGCGAAGGCGGCCTCGATTCGCTAAAATTGCAATATTTGGTGTACACACTGTATGTGGTCAACACATCGTACTTAAATGCACCGTTCAAATTTCATTTTGCCCCCATTTTTAACGCTGGAGCGCCACCTCACGCAAAGGGCGCTGCCTATGCGCGTGTTAGTTAGCATTGGTAGAAGGCGCCAACGCGCACACACGTAGTATATCGTCGTAGGAGCTGTTTGAAAAAATTGTAGGCCTTGGTGACTTATATTTCGGCTTAAATGAAGCCTTTAGTACTTATTGGTTATAATATGATTTGTTTTAGCTTTGTAGCATTTTTTTACTTTCTAAGATAATTTTGCTTAGTACTATTCTAAAGTCTCATATTATTGCTTGCAGACGTTTGTAGTAGTACTACACAAAAATAATTTAGTAGCGCTTATCAAATTTAAATGCACTTTATATCTAATACTAATAACCTTAAAGTATTGTATCATATTTGCGTTAGATGAAGATGCACAATTTATTATTAATATTAAATATTTAAAATATGAATATAGTGGCTTCCACCGCACATAACCATGTACACTTCTCCGCCACTAAAAAAAAGAACGTTTTCTTTGTATTCGCGCGTATTTTGCACCCCTAAGAGCATGTGCGCCCTCTCGAACACGATACGTAACATACATGCAGTGCAGTGGGAGCAGTGTTTGTGATTGAATTAGCGTAGAGGCACGTGATTAAACAAGAACACGAAACACGGAGGAACACCAAGTCAGATCATGTACATAACGCGATAGAAGGAACAGCTTGAAATACGGAAAGTCACGGACGAAATAAGAATAGGCCACGAAATTTCATACGAAGCACGAACCAGGGAAGAGCCTGAAAAACACGGAGCCGCACGATCAGATGACAGCGGGTGAGAGCTGAAATAATGAAACGCCAACACGCTGAAAAAGCACGGACCAAGAGAGAGCACGTTCACAGTCACGGTAGACCACGCAGCTGTGCGAGTGCACGGAAAGGAGTTCTCCCACCACAGGTTACCCCGAAGCACGGTCGACGGCCAAACACAAATTCACGGGAGAGCATAAGCGGGAAATCACTGAACATTGGAGTACGATACGAGGACAGCCCACCGACCCACGGCACACGATACTCCGGTAGCTAACGATAGCCGGGACGACCGATCAACGTCAACACCACGCCATAAACGACAGCATAGACGTTGGATTAACCACTAAACCGTGGGAGAACACGCAGCCACGCGAAATCACCGAACCACGGAGCCGGGTACCAGTGTAGAGCCTGATGTCACCTAGCATCGAGGGACAATAGTGCATTACAACATGATTGCACGGACGACGTGCCAGCCACGAAGTCACAGGGAAACGATTCGGGATACCACGGTTGCACACCGCGGAGCACGATACCATTGTAGAACACGATACGCGGGCAAAGCAGATGCACTACGCGAGCACAATACCGTAGACATCATTGCCATACCGCGATTGCACGATAGCATGGTAACGCGGTCGATGGAACGGGCGACGGAACCACACGACTGCATGGAGGCACCAAACCACGGAATAGCACCCTAGACCGAAGACCATCAAGCCACGGAACACCATACCAGTGTAGAACCTGAGCTTACCGAGCTACGAAGGACAGTAGTACATGAGAACACGATTGCACGGACGGTGGACCAGCCACGAAATAAACGAGGGGGCTCTTAGGGGGGCCACGATTCCACATTGTGGAGTACGATGCCATTGCAAAACACAATAGCACGGGCAACGCAGATGCACTACGCGTGCACAATACCATAGACAGCATAACCACACCTCGATTGCACGATAGCGTGATACCGCGGTCGATGACACTTCATCAGGAGATCACGATACACGGGTGATGGAATAATACGACTGCGTGGGAGCACCAATCCACGGAATAGTACCCTTAGTCTAGAGTACTGGCGATGGGAGGCCAACGGCCGAAATGTACCACGAAGCTGGTGCAACCCACGTAAACGTTTAAGAACAGGGAATAGTTAGTAGTCACGAAAGAGGCCGTACTAAAGAGCATGAACTTAAAAAGGAGGTATAACCACTAAGCGGCATGGACCACGCGTCAGCAGTAGCCACGATGTCAGGCAGAACACGGTAGAGCGCGAGCCATTGAACAACATGACATTCAACCTGTCGTACGGGGGAACGGAAGCGTACCAAACCACGATATTATACGGGTCCATATGAGACTACGGAATGGTAAGTTTCTAAGAACACGAAGCCAAGCCCTACTGGGGTGAACGACGCCCACAAAGTACGCGACATCAAGAAGCACTTAAATTTGCGCCACCGCATCT
>NW_003303557.1:32891-35685 GCF_000142945.1 Phytophthora infestans T30-4 | reverse complement strand
GAGGACATCATCGAAACCAACAGCAGTCTCGAGGCGACGTTGAGTGTGTACATTGCCGTGGAGAGGAGGCGCAACGCTGAGCTGCACTTGGTGACGTGACATTGCAGTCAAGTACGAAATTATCGAGGTCATCATGTGATCGACCGATGCCTCCGTACTTTCAGCCAGCATAGCGCGCAGCGAATCTTCGGTGAGTGGTGGTGTACCACCAGCAGGCGCAGGAGGAGCAGCAGGAGCCATCTCCGCGGATTCAGCGACGACGGGGAGTGCTGCAGGAGCTACCGCAGGGAGTGAAGAGTCTGGGGCAGCGGGCGCCGGAGGACCGGTTGATGACGCTGCTGTCGGAGGAAGTGCAGCAGACTGAGGGGCGTTCGAACCCTCGGTCTTGCCCTCCTGAGAAACAAGTCGAGTAATGCGAGGTGATGAGCAAGGTACCGATGATTCAAGAGAAGGATGGGCTTACGTACCTCCAGCTGCTCACGCTCGCGACGTCTACGAGGATTGAGACGCTGAAACGCGTCGGACACGACTCGATTCAGACGCTTGGACATACGGTGGCGAGATGGTGAATTGAAGAATGAAGAAATGTCACAACGGGCACCAGTACCGTGGCTTCCATTGCGACAGGGGCAGTTGTGGTGTAGTGATTTCTCCGTGGTTGCGGATTATCACCCGTCGACAAAGACGTGACACCGCCCAAGTTGTTCAAGCGACGAACCCTCGGTCGGGTGATGTACGGAGACGCCAAGGTGCAAGGGACTCGACGGCGTCACCTCCGAGTTTTCAACAAATATCGGATACGGCCCTATGTCACAGAATCCAGGCTGTCCTTATTATTAATAATGGACTGGCCGGATTCGCATTCAGCGGACCATCTACGGTACGAACCCTCAGTGGCGGTTGGGATGAGTTCGCGGAATACTCAGCGACCTTTGGAAGACACGTTCACCGTCTGGGACAGAGCGCGGACCGTTAAAGATGCTCATGCGACAGTGCAGACGACGCTTGGCATGCAAGAAGATCCATAACGGATCATTGTTCACTTGATATTTGTATACTTTTTTCGCGCGTTGTGCTAACTCAATACTGTATATTTAATTTCGAGTGCGCATTAGTGTGATATACGCTATGAGCGTTGGTGGTACATATAGCATGATTTAGCTTGTGTCCAAATGAGTGAGTGTACTTGCCGTCTACGGTGACGCGTATGCAGATAGGGGCGGCCAGCTTGCAGAGGTACACAGTAGATACCGTGCGCTAAATATTATTTGAAACGCGCTACGCTATTTAGATGTGTCAACACTACTGACTGCGCCATAGGCAGATTACCGTATGTGCGGCCCCAAACCTCGAGCTGTAGTCCGGTCTATAAAATACACAAATAGGTGGGAAAACGGGGGCCTAAAAGAGTATATTTACCAACTACTTGCTCTTCTGCTGCTTCTTTTGCTCGATATACTTGGCGTTTCGGGCGGTTGGCTTGCGAGGGCGGCTGTGCCTCTTCTACTTCTAAGAATACCAGTCAGGACCCATCGTTTCGCCAGGCTTTCCTGGCGGCGGACTTCGGCCGACTCAGGTGGTGGGGGCTTTTCCTCCCAGAACTTAACCGCTTTTGGGCCGTTCTCGCAGGCAATACAGCGCCGCACGATGTCCCGCCCGCTGATTGTACGGAATGCGTAGCCGTACTGCAGCTTCCCGCAACCGGCGCAGCGCGCCCGGGCATCCGTCGTAGACCGCTGCGGGTTCAGCAGAAGCGGGTCAATCTTCGCCTCGCATTGCTTGCACGTAGGGCCCACAACTGTGAGTAAGTTAGCAAAATATATTGCTCTAACCAATTACTTGCGTCCAAATATTAGCCAATAGCACGGTACTGTAAGGGTGGAATTTATTCATTAGGCAAAATACTAAAATGTTTTAAACTATTACTATTTGGCTTTGCTTTCATATTAATATTATCAGATTTATAAACAAATATATACTTTACATGCAATATAAATTGACTAAATAATTATCTATCGTGCGCGCATGCATTCGTCGGGTGCAGTGCACGTGAGCAGATAGTGCAATGACCGTGCAGCCGCGCGCCTTCATTGCACGGTGGCAGTGGTGAGTTCCAGGTAAAGTACAAAATATATATTCGCAAAGTCGCTACAAAAAGCGCTGGTCGTGAAGTCTACTTTAATATTAAAAATACTATCGTCTCTACTTTAGAAAATGTGTGGAAAATAGCATCGCCGAGCTCTTACAAATGCGGCCTGTGAAGCTTATATTAAGCATATTAGTACTATTAATATCGTCATTACTTTGAAAAGTGTGTGGAAAATAACATCCCAGAGCTCTTACAAAATACTGGTCTGTGAAGTCTACATTAATAATGATAAATATCTCTATTTGAGAAGTGTGCAGAGCTCTTAGAAAATAAAGTGGTTACTGTGCCCGATTTGCAGTATCTGCGCAGCTCGCCTGGCCGTTTGCATCCAATCGATGCGTTTCGTGCTCGGCAGAAATGTTTACCTTACGTCCAATCGCGAGGGCGACAGACGGTCTGATCGTGCGACAGATCCAGTCAGTGTCGCAGGTCAGCAGGTATTGACCAATCAGGGCGCGAGTTAATTGTGTCACGCTTTTGGATATAATTGTAATTTTAGCATAGTTAGGTCGAGTCAGAAAGGTAGGCGCGGTCGGTAGGATAGGAGGAAACTGTATAAGACAGGCCGAGTGTAGTATTTCGGTCTTGCCATCGAAGACGTGATAACAGTCTTCCACCGGCCTTGTCGGAGGAGCCCGGGCCCCG